>NW_021230926.1:0-1983 GCF_002162155.2 Triticum dicoccoides | reverse complement strand
GGAAGAAAACACTCGGCGGCAAGGAAAACCCACGATCAACATGGGTGGCCAAAAGCACACACTCACCCTCTTCTGGCTGGGGCTGCCACTCCTTCCCCGGAAGCCTCGCAGCTCCGTGAGGGATCAAGCCCTCGTTGGCCATGTCGAGGAGGTCATTCTCTGTGATGGTCGACTGGATCCAGTCTCCTTGGACCCAGCCCTTCGGCAGGCGGGATCTGGACGAGGACCCTCCGCGGCTGGTGGATCTCCCCTTTGCCTTCTCCGACGCCGACGCCTTCTTTGCACGCTCCAGCGCCGCCGTCTTCTCCTTGGCCATGGTCGCCGGCGAGATGCGCGAAGGGAAGTGGTGCGGGGGCGAGAGCGAGCACGCTGGGCGGGGAAGAAGGAAGCAGAGAGAGGGAGAGAATGCTGAGGCGCAGCACAGAAATCCTCGTCGGGCACATTTATAGGGTCCCTTCCGAGTGGATGACAGGTGGGCCCGTCGATCTAATCATATCTAGGAGCAGTTATGCAGACGTGATACGTGGCGAAAAAGGCGGCGCGGAGATCGAGGCGTCTATGCCCCGTCCCATCCGAACGCCGCGGTCCGCCCCGCTTCGCGCGCGTCCCCAAATTTCGCATCCCGCGGAATCCGCGAACAGCAAATCAGTCTGTCAGACGCGGTGTTTCCGGCGATCCGTCGCTCGGAGATCGTCGAAGCCCGAAAGATCACTCGACGCAAAAATAGAATGGATCGAGTCGACTGAAGGCAAGTTGCTCCCTGTCGACGAAGAGATTCTTTGGTCCAGGACAACGCACGATCAGAGCACAAAGGTTAATCGGAAACAACATCAACTCCTTCCTCACTCGAAGCCTCAATCCATTCGGGGGCTAATGATGGGGTTATGTACCTAGGGTAGGGTAATGGACCTGATCCAAGTACCTTACCCAAGGACCCCCTTAGAAGAAGTCACCTTCCAGTCGACCAACAAGGTACGCACTCGACTGACTTGAAGGACTCGACCACAAAGACTCACTCGACCACCAGGAGGTCAAGAGGCACTCTGCACTGCAACGGCCTGTAATCAAGTAGGCTTTATGATAGTAAAGGCACTTTATATGGGGCGTTACCAGTAACGCCCCAGACTTAACTCACCTTAAACCCTCTCCTACGTGGGCTGGCTGGGGTCCTGGCGCACTCTATATAAGCCACCCCCTCCACAGGCAGAAGGGTTCGGCACCTTGTAGTTCATATACTCATAATCCACTCGACCGCCTCCGGGCTCCGAGACGTAGGGCTGTTACTTCCTCCGAGAAGGGCCTGAACTCGTACATCCTTTGTGCTTACAACCTCTCCATAGCTAGGACCTTGCCTCTCCATACCTACCCCCCACTCTACTGTCAGGCTTAGAACCACGACAACATGGGAAAAAAAGTTCCCGACGCCCGTCGTGGACGGAGCGGCACGCGTGCCATGGAAAACATGGCAAAAGCACAGACGATTCCACGATCCGTCCACGACCAGTACAAGTACCCAGAACGGGCCGTACGGGGATGCGGGAAAAAAGTTCCCGACGCCCGTCGTGGACGGAGCTGCACGCGTGCCATGGAAAACATGGCAAAAGAATAGACGATTCCACGATCCATACACGGACCAGTACACGTATCCAGAACATGCCATACGGGGACACCGGAAAAAAGTTCTCGACGCCCGTCGTGGACGGAGCTGCACGCGTGCCATGGAAAACATGGCAAAAGCACAAATGATTCCACGATCCGTACACGGACCAGTAGACGTATCCAGAACGGGCCATACGGGGACACAGGAAAAAAAGCTCCCGACGCCCGTCGTGGGCGGAGCTGCACGCGTGCCATGGAAAGCAGGGCAAAAGCATAGACGATTCC
This sequence comes from Triticum dicoccoides, assembly GCF_002162155.2. NCBI lineage: Eukaryota > Viridiplantae > Streptophyta > Magnoliopsida > Poales > Poaceae > Triticum > Triticum dicoccoides. Next base: position 99 of record NW_021230926.1, on the reverse strand, counting down.
ACGATCCGTACACGGACCAGTACACGTACCCAGAACGGGCCCTATGGGGACACGGGAAAAAAAGGTCCCAACGCCCGTCGTGGACGGAGCTGCACGCGT
>NW_021230925.1:0-556 GCF_002162155.2 Triticum dicoccoides | reverse complement strand
ATGTACCAGAATTGGCCAAAATGGTGAGTGTTGATAACCGACACGTAAATGCACCCTGGGGTTCATCAGTTGTGGAAATCACTCCGGGGCCCAAAAACTGAGTAATAGTCAATGAAACGGGCCAGAATCGGCCAAAACTACAAGTGTTGATGACCGACACGCAAACGCAACCTAGGGTTCGTCCATCGTGGAAATCACTCAGGGACCCTAAAACAATGAGTAATAGTCCAAGAGACGGGCCAAAATCGGCCAAAACCGCGAGTGTTGATGACCGACACGTAAGCGCACCTTGGGGGTTTAACAACTATGCAAATCGCTTTGGGACCCCAAAATGGTGAGTAATAGTCCAAGAATCGGCCAAGAATCAGCCCAAACTGCGATTGTTAATGACCGACACGTAAGCGCACCTTAGGGTTCAACAACCATGGAAATCGCTTTCGGACCCAGAAACGGTGAGTAATAGTCCACGAAACGGGCCAGAATCGGCCAAAATTACGACTGTTGACGACGGACACGTAAACGCACCATGGGGATCGTAAATCGTGGAAATAGCTCT
>NW_021230924.1:0-616 GCF_002162155.2 Triticum dicoccoides | reverse complement strand
CAAGACAAAAATTCTTGCATGGCAGGGGATTAGCTAGTAGAATAGTGAAAAATTAAAATTAAAAGTTGAAGCAAATGAAGCATAAGTCATGCTTAATTACGAAAAGAGATTTGTCGTTGTGACTTACTGTATCCACTTCGAAGTTCTCATCCAGATTGATGCTGAAGCGTCTACCATAAACTAGAAAATTTCTGCCGCACAGGCCGCGCTGGTCTTCGCAGTATTCGGACATAATGAAATCGTGTTCGTCGTCAAATGACATTCCTATGTTCATAGGTGAAACATTAAACACTTATTAGTTCTATTAATTCAACTAATTTTGTTAATTCATCTAGTTCAACTAATTAATTGAACTAATTCAACTAAGCACTTACGAAAAATATACCTAATTAATTGAACTAATTCAACTAACTAGTTCAACTAATTAATTCAACTAATTCAACTAAACTAGTTCTATTAATTTTCTTACTAAAAATAAGGTAGCTAGTTCTATATAATAAAATGTTAATTAGATAATGAAATCTCATATAACTAAATTAAATATATATCTAACATATAATTTATATCTAATTCATCTAACATTTGACATTAATATCTAACATATGTTCATATATAG
>NW_021230923.1:0-647 GCF_002162155.2 Triticum dicoccoides | reverse complement strand
GCGAGGGGGAGGGAGGTCCAGAGAGCGAGGGAGAAGTGAGAGGGGGTCGGGGAGGCGCGTGGCGTGAGGGGGAGGCTCGGGAACGCCTCGGTGGAAGCAGGAGGTGGCCGGGGCATCTCGGGCGCGCGCCACGCCTCGCCTCTGTTCGTCCTCCTGGCAGAGGAGGAAGATGACAAGGGGGAGGAGGTGGGCTGGGCTGGCCAGCTGGGCGAGGTAAGTGGCGCCAGGTAACCTCCTTCTCTCTCTGTTTTACTAATATTATTATTTTTTATTTATTTTTTTCCTTCTGTTTTGTTTTATTTAATTTATTTTGCCACTGTTTTGAATTTAAAATAATTCAAACAATGCCAAAAACTCCTCTGAATATTTTATATTGCTAGATGGACTTTTCCAAAAGCTTATAAAATATTTCAGGGGTATTTGAAATTATATTCTAATTATATGAATATAACTCAAATTCAAATAGCTAATGAATTAAATCCAAAGTCCCAAAAATAATTCCTTAAAAATGTTCAATATTTTGGTTGGGACCAGAACCCTTACCAAAAATTATCAAACATTTAAGAAGAGCATTTTGGAGCAATGAATGAGATTTCTAGGGTTTTTGCCCCTCTTTTATTTAAGTTTTTGAGGCTTCCAAAATTCCT
>NW_021230922.1:0-557 GCF_002162155.2 Triticum dicoccoides | reverse complement strand
ACCCTCTTGCGCGCCGGCGGAGGTGCTGAAGGATCTGCTTGGTAGGGCGACCATCTCAGAAGAACACCGTATGTTGATGGATACGGTGATTGGAAGGATTTCATCCGCCGAAAGTGGATTGTACGAAGCTGCCTGGAGTTTACTAACAGGCTTTGAGGTATGTAGAAAGGTGTACCTTTTGGTAGAGCCGCATATTAAATGTGCCTTGTATGAATGGTAGCCCGTGAGATTCTATGTGTCGTTATGAATGACGACGCACAGAGGATCATAATCCCAGGTAATATGTCGCTTATTCCATGAAGGTGGCGAGGCGCTCGGTGGCTAGCCGGACTGGTGAATCTGCCGAACTAAAGCGGCAACTTGACGTGGCCGATGCCGACATCGCGCTTGTAAACAAGCGGCTAGACGAGGCTCAAGGTATGTTCAAAAGACACCCAGTAATAAGAGCTTGATGCTTGGGCCTTATATATGTATACTTGATGTAGATGGTGCTGCTGCCGTGGAGAACCTTCGGGCGGAACTTGCCCGAGCCAAGGAGCAAGCAAGGAAAAGTGATG
>NW_021230921.1:0-405 GCF_002162155.2 Triticum dicoccoides | reverse complement strand
TGCACTAACATTTTGTCAGTTAAATATTTGGTCAAATTTAACACAGATTACAAAGGGAAACAATAAACCAGGACGGATAGGTAGATTCCACCAACCGAAGTGATTGCATCCATATCCCACATTTAGACATAACTAAACATAGATTAAACATACTCAGACATAGATAATAAGCGCACACAAGGATAGTTCAACCATAAGTACATAGTTCAACTGTCATTAAGCATACTCAAGCATACATAGTTCGATCCCCCATCTCATCTCATCTGCTGGCACTATCCTAAAGCTTCTCCAGGTACTTGGCGTACGCACCGTGCACCACCCCGCAAGAAAACTTCTGCTTGAAGGAGCCAGCGGCCCGTCCTCTTGCATGCGCCAAAAAATTTTGATACGCGTCATGAAGCTTGT
>NW_021230920.1:0-390 GCF_002162155.2 Triticum dicoccoides | reverse complement strand
TCTGAGGAAGAAGGACAACTGGACAGCACCTCACACAGGGGGTCCTTCTGCTACTGCTGCCACAGGGGGCCCGTCTGCTGCTGCTGCCATGGAAACTGAGGGTGAGGATGCTCCTGCTGGCCACGATGAGGACCTTGGCCACTCCAGTGCAAAACCATCATGGGCCCAGAAACTCAAGCGCAAGATGAAGAAGCTCTTCTGCATGGAGTCCCATGGTCAGTATATGACTCATGTGGCGGAGAAGAATGCCAGGACGCGCCACAAGGAGATCATGCGCCAGCTGGGCGCCACAGTTGTCAGTGGGTCTGAGGGACAGATCACTGAAGAGGAGGACTGGATTCATCAGAACTGCCACTGGACCGACTCCGATGCCGAGCAGTTCTCTACCCA
>NW_021230919.1:0-434 GCF_002162155.2 Triticum dicoccoides | reverse complement strand
GTCTTGCGGTAGCTCCCTCCCCTTCACACGTTTGAACGTACCTCTGCCAAGTTTGCCCGCTCCCTCCTTCGTTTGGCCCCTGTTTTGCAGCCCCCCTCAGCTGTACCCGTAGTGCTCACGTCGATCTGCATGGCCACTTGCATGGCATCGGTCTCCGTGCCCTGTGCATGATTCGATTGGACCACCCCCGCAACCTCATGCATTTGTGGTGGATGGGATCTCTCAGAGGGTGGCGCGTGGCTCGGTTGGTTCTCCTTCCCGCCCTGCACCACAACTCCATCATTGCTGTCTACATGGCTGTCCATCAATTCTTCCGCCGCAGTCTCCGAAGGGCCACCACGTGCATCCACCGTAACGGCGCAAACCCCCACCTTCGGAAGCATCTTCTCACTCCCCATTACCTGCTCGGGAACAGCATCTCGTTTAGCCTGCAC
>NW_021230918.1:0-2478 GCF_002162155.2 Triticum dicoccoides | reverse complement strand
ATGCATTTATCTATTTGTAAGGACAAAACATGGATTGGATCATATGTCTTGCAAAGTGACATTCTAGCAAATCTGCAATCAGTATATACATATAAGTAAGAAATCAATGAAATTAACACTTATAAAATAGAGGAATAATGGTAGACAGATAGGAACACATTTTAACATCTCGTACAAGCCTGTTGATTTATAAAGGATGATTAGTCGAGTATGTGTTGTTCTAAACAATTATATTGTGTAGAGTGACATTTTTTTACAGAAGAAATGGACAATATACGCCCGCCTACTCCTCCCTGGGGATCTACCGGGCCCACCAGATGCTCTTGCGCTGGCTGGTAAGCACGTACCTGCTCTCACTGATCATCCACACACTCTTCCTCTGCACCCATATCATCGACACGAGCATGTTGCGTTGAGTGTTATCTTTCTTCGGTTTGATCTCCTGCACAGGGAAAGAATACCACAACTGATCAGTGTACACCAGGCCAGCATTCTAATAACAAAATGAAATGTGTTTTGACAAAAAGGAACTTATCCAACAACTCCAGTGCATGCTGGCATACATACCCTGATCTTTTGGAGTCATGCTTATATGAAGCCACCTCCCTCCTCCGTCCCCAATTTTGCCATGAGGCCAATGATTAATCAAGCCGCCTCACTGTAATCAGAAGAAGTACTTTCAGTTGCAAGAGAAGAAGTATCTACAGCATAGGAAAGGAAGAAATCAAACTTTATCAAAATAATAACATGGAAGGCGACAAACAAAAGATATGGTTAAAGGCCAAATATGTCCAAGTAGGCAGCTGTGTCCTCTATGAAAAAACAAGTCAGACCTGGATATGTCCAATTTTAATATATCTCAGAGCCAAACAAACAAAATAAAACATCCATTTTTCCTTGTTACTGTCAACGCTGCATATTCGTACATTCTCCACTATCATGTAGGATCACTAATACGTAACACATGAGAGACGATGATCCTCGAATCCGATCTGATCACCAACTGTAAAAATAAATGAGCAGATAAGCATCGCAATCATGCAATAATCCATCAAACTTTAGTTAGTACTCCCTCTGTTCCTAAATATAAGTCTTTGTAGAGATTTCACTATAAACCACATACGGATGTATATAGATGCATTTTAGAGTGCGGGTTCACTCATTTTGCTCCGTATGTAGTCCATAGTGGAATCTCTACAAAGACTTATATTTAGGAACGGAGGGAGTACGTAGGAGACATGTGGTCACCACAATCTGAGCATATACATGCGCGGATAAGTTATAAAAAGTATCTTGTTATGTTAAATCAAGGAAACCAGAAAGAAACATTTCTGGATGAGGTAATAAAGAATAGTTGAATGATGCAACATGGTGCCCAACTGCGTGTTTACATGGGAAAAATGAATAGATGGAAATGTATTCAGAATACAATAAGTTCGAGCCTGTGTATTAAAAGGGAACTCATATGCTCCTCATGAGCGTTGCTAGAGAATGTTTCAATGGATTTATGAAGAACTTTATCGTTTCTAAAAAAATACAAGCTTAGTTTGGAAAAACAAATATCAAAATTACCATTTAAAAGAATGCATATATATATATACACGCCCACCGCCTCCGGTGCCATGCGTGTTTTTCCAAACTAAGCTTGTATACATGTAAAAAAATGAACATATGCATTCTTTTAAATGGTAATTTTGATATATGTTTTCAAACTAAGCTTGTATTTTTTTCGAAAAGGGGGGACTCCCCGGCCTCTGCATCAGAACGATGCATACGGACAACTTTATAAATAAGCAAATAGGTTCAACAAGGTCTTAAGGTCTGTAATGAAAGTAAAGAAAAGCTCACAAAGAGCCATAGAAAAATTACGACACTAGCCAAAAGACGCCACAACCGGCTGGCAAAAGAAAGATAGGTAAACTAATTGCCTATCCTATTACATGACCGCCATCCAAACCGGTTGAAAATATCCCGCGCTACCATCTCCCACCGGATAGATCCAGTAACCAAATGCTCTCCGGCCTCCGTCGGAGTGAGTAGCGACCACATACGGATCAATGCAGTGGCTCGGAAGATAACCTGCAAAAAATGAATATTTATTGTTCTGTTAAAAACCAAATCGTTTCTGCAGTTTCAGACTGCCCATAATAAAGTACATACTCCTACGCGGATGTGTCTCGCTGTTTCGGACTCTATCCCGTTAAGCCACGTTCCAAATAACGTGCTGATAGAACTCGGAGGAGTAATATTATAGGCAATGTGGACCGTCCATCATAGAACCTTGGCCAACGGGCAATCAAGAAAAAGGTGTTTGATGGTTTCATCCTGATCACAGAAACTACACCTAGTAGGTCATGTCCAATTTTGCTTTACCAAATTGTCCTTGGTTAAATAACTCTTTTATGTACAAACCACATAAACACTTTAATTTTCAGAGGAACTTTGACTGCCCAAGCATATTTGGAACTAGGAAGAGAG
>NW_021230917.1:0-559 GCF_002162155.2 Triticum dicoccoides | reverse complement strand
TAGGTAGGTAGCTAGCTAGCTAGGTTCATGTGGTGTAGTAATGGCTAGGAACGTGATGGTAAAAGTCATCTCGGGCGAAGGAGGAGTAAGCACCACCGTGCTGGCGCGTAGGAGAAGCGTAATCGCAGGGTGGCCTCACTGGCCAAGGGCTATATAAATGCAGCTAGCTAGCTGCTCAACATGCATCGAAAGCTGGAGGGCAAGCGCAAGTAGCTAGATACCACACCGTATTCATATTCATATTCATATCGGAGGTAAGCTAGCTAGCCACTACGGCTATGGCCGCAGCAAAACTCGCCCTCGTCATCCTCGTCGCCGCCACGGTCGCCTGCACCGGCAACAGCCAGGTGCAACTGTGTGACTACGAGTTTGTTGCCTCGACGTTCAATGAAAATTGGGCGGGCACGGACTCAGATCTCACATTCACCGTGTTCAGCACCGAGGTCGTGGGCGGCGTCGCCATGAAAACCCTGCAAAGTGCCGCTGGTTCCAGGTTCGACGTGGGCAGTAAGACCAAGTTCACCATCCAGGGCGGGCCATGCGTGAAGCCATGCGGCCT
>NW_021230916.1:0-1761 GCF_002162155.2 Triticum dicoccoides | reverse complement strand
GACTGTCATGGTTTTAACACGGCAGATGCCCTAGCGAAAGGACTTAGGTGTGGAGCTATCGCAACATAGGTTAGCTTGAAGGGGTTGAACGTGACAAAGGACACAAGGAGTTTACCCAAGTTCGGCCCCTCTTGACGAGGTAAAAGCCTATGTCCTGCTTCTAGTTGTATTGCTTGGGTTTCGATTACAAGGGAGCGAATACGCTTGACCTAGCTTTTGATTGACTATTTTTCCTTGGCCTAAGCCGCCGCCGGGTCTCGCCTTTATATACACTGGCCGAAGCCCGCCGGCATACAAGAGTCCGAGCTAGATCACACAACGTGACCAACCTGATTTCTAACTTGCCTTATCTTAACACACAAGCCACCATATGGCGGTTCATATGTTCGGGTCTTGGGCTTTCACCAGGCCCACTCCTATGAGCCGCCATCTTCACACCTCATTTTCTTAGGCCTACCTCGGCCTTCTTCATGTTATATCGCCGATGGTGTAACCCGGCCCCTCCTGGGCGGGTCACACCTCGGAGCTATATCCTCGACATTAGGCCCCAGATTGATTTGAACTTGTTCATGTCAATCTTCAATCTTCTTTCAGTAACTCATTTGAATTTTCTTAACTCCTAACCTGACAAGTTTTATATAACCCGCCATAACAGAAAGATGACGTCACATTATTAATTCCAGAAAAAACCTTATGACATCACAACTGATCTTTGCATTAATCCCTCATTCCGAGAATCGAGGCACTTTTGTTGTTAAGATAATGATCATGCCCCCTCGATTTCTGTGCTTGCCATTTACTGTTCACCTTTTTCCCTTATAAATATCACGAGGGGGGGGTCCTCTCTTTCACTTTTATCCCTGCCCCTTTCTCTTCTTCCTCGCGCAACTGAAGCCTCCGGAGCTCCGCCGCCGCAGTCGACTTCCACAGCAACTCCGATCTGGCCGCTACATCAACCTGATTCCGTCCAGAAAACGTGGCACCCCTCCGCTGTTCATTAGCATCACCAGGTATGTGTCTCCCCCTGCTTTCAATCTGCATTATGGCTTCCTCTGTTCATCGGTGTTCATCGGAGTTCATCACGCTTGCCTGTAGTTCTTCCAATACACTGCTTATTTGGATCTCAGTAAAACATGAAAATCATGCGGGAGCAACTTTTAGTAACCGCCTCTCATCATAGATCCATTCCTTTATTCCAAGATTCATTTTTCAACACAGTAGTTTGTCATCCATGTTTTAGTTTTAAGAACCAGTTTCTTTTCTGAACTGCCATAGATCCATGAATATAGTTGCGATCTGGGAAACCTATTTATGTAACACTTAGTAGAATTTCTAGCACCTTCATCTTCGTAAATTGTTGACCCGCCGTACCATACATGGCGGCTTATATAAAATTCTTATAACCCGCCAGCTTCTGGCCGGCTTAAAACCTGAGAATCGGCTCTGCACTGCAATAATGTATTTACTGTATCTATTTCCTGCTCACAGCTTTGTTACCTTCGTCTCACCATGTCTAAGACACCTGTAACTTGCGATTGGATCCCCTCCCAAGTTACTGAAGAAACCCTCAACGAATATGTGTCCATTGGTGTTTTACCTGCCAAAGAAGTTACTCATTGGCGGGTTCCTGGTCCTGAATGCCCTCCTGAACCTCAAGAAGGTGAAGTCATAGTTTTCACAGATCATCTGCTCCGCGGCTTTTCTCCGCCCGGATCAAAATTCTTTCGAGATGTTCTACACTTTTATAACCTTCACCCTCAA
>NW_021230915.1:0-757 GCF_002162155.2 Triticum dicoccoides | reverse complement strand
ACAATCTAGATCCATGAGAACGAAGAGAGCACGAGCCGATTAAAGATCACTTGAACAAGGCACCGGTAAGATCGGAGAATGATAACTGCAAACTGAGAATGAATAAATCTTCGATGATGGGCTCCGGATATTCAAACTGAGAAGACTCTTGAATATCTCCTGATGGGTGAAAAAGATTCTCACAATCAAAAACAATTATGAGAGGATGGCAACAAGCTAGCACCATGAATCTTGAAGAGAATAGAGCAAGATTAAAGAGAAACTCTTCTTCGGTCTTCAAATGATGAGAATGACAACGAGAGACACCACCAAGAATTATTGAGGCACACCGGAAGAATCAAAACGAAGAGGTTGAGCCAACTATGAAAAGAATTTGAAAGATCTTGGAGAAAAGCATTTGACTAATGATAACTCATTCTTACGTCAAACTTTGCAATGAATTTGAGAATAACTTCGGGAAAGTTGGGAGAGTCAGGTAAGATCCTGGAAAAAGACCTGTGGGTTAGGGCCCACTAAAAGGATACACCGTTGAACGATTGATTGAAATAGATATTGCACCGGTAGAATTAAATGACTTGAATGAGATAATAATCTCCAAATAGCTTGAACGGATTGAGAATGGAAACACGAATCTTCTGAGATATCTTGAGCACTCCGAATAAGAATAGAGAGAGATGAACAATTATGAGAGGCACCGGCATGGGATAGCATTTGAACGAGGATAAGGATATGATCAACACCAAAAGCTTGAGGTAAA
>NW_021230914.1:0-392 GCF_002162155.2 Triticum dicoccoides | reverse complement strand
AAAGATTCAAGACAAAAGTTTAATATTGACATAAAAATAATAATACTTCAAGCATACTAACTAAGCAATCATGTCTTCTCAAAATAACATGGCAAAAGAAAGTTCATCCCTACAAAATCATATAGTCTGGTCATGCTCCATTTTCGTCACACAAGAATGCTCTCATCTTGCACAACCCCGATGACAAGCCAAGCAATTGTTTCATACTTTAGTAATCTCAAACTTTTTTCAACTTTCACGCAATACATGAGCGTGACCCATGGATATAGCACTATGGGTGGAATAGAATAATGATAGGGGGTTATGTGGAGAAGACAAAAAAGGAGAAAGTCTCACATCGACGAGGCTAATCAACGGGCTAGGGAGATGCCCATAAATTGATGGCAATGCAA
>NW_021230913.1:0-1080 GCF_002162155.2 Triticum dicoccoides | reverse complement strand
AACTCCTCTATTCTTTCTTCTCCTCTTTTTTTCTTCTTCCTCTTTTTTTTATCAGGAACGAGGGTCGTCGAGGGTCACGGAGCGGTAGAGGAAACCCTAAATAGCAAGTATCGTGGGTGTGAGATACATGTGGCCGTCGGTGTCGGACACTACATCCACGTCCCACAAGTGACGTGGGCGTCGAAGCCCGCGTCACTTGTGGGACGTGGATGTACTGTCTGACACTGACGACCCTCGTTCCCAATAAAAAAAGCGGAAGAAGAAGAAAAAAAGAGGAGAAGAAAGAATAGAGGAGAAGAACTCCTCTATTCTTTCTTCTCCTCTTTTTTTCTTCTTCCTCTTCTTTTTTTATCCTCTTCTTCCTCTCATGTTCGACGACCCTCGACCCCTCGGCGACCCTAGACCCCCTCTCGACCCCCTCATGTCGAACTTATCGGGTAGGGGGTATATCGACAACGACATACCCGATACATACATACATACATATCACATGCATCCATACATATATGAACAAAATTAATATCTACTAATTAACAACCTAAATAAAAAACTAATACATATAGGAAGAAGAAGAAAAAAGAAGAGAAGAAAGAATAGAGGAGAAGACTGTTGACACCTGATTTTGGCACAATGCAGAATGCAATGGAGATGGCCTCAAATGACAAAATATTCTAAATGAGAAATTTCACATTGCCGAGTGGAACAACTTTGATGTTTGGACCATAATCATTCGGCATCATATCAAAGACCAAAACTACACTCAGATTGTCATGTTTAGGTGTTTTGAGTGCTTTTTGGTCAAGTACGCCTCTGGGACAATCTCGGATGAAGGAATGCTCTACATGAATTGTCTTCGTCTCATCGAATCGGTCGATTTTGATATAAAAATTATCTCAATCCGAGTTCGTATGCAAAAGTTAGAGCTATCTGGATGCAGCCCTATCAAGAGGCGAAATATGACGCGGAAGACCAGACATGTCTTGGCAAGTGTCTGATGTAATGCGTGAGTGTTTTGGCCTAGAAGATGGCCTCGAATCGGAAAACGTTCAACACGAAATTTTTTCGTCTCGTCAAAACGGT
>NW_021230912.1:0-1924 GCF_002162155.2 Triticum dicoccoides | reverse complement strand
GTATATATTCGTAATGGTAGGCCTGCACCACCACCTCAGGTACGAGATGATGTCCATATTCCTAAACTGAAATTGAATATTCCACCATTTGAGGGTAGATATGTTCCTGATATATATCTTACTTGGGAGTTAGAAACTGAACAACGTTTTACATGTTTACAATATCCCGAGGAGAGACGGGTTGCTGCTGCTGTTTGTGCTTTCACTAGTTTTGCATGTGTCTGGTGGTCTGAACATTGTAGATTATATCCTATTCCAACTACTTGGGCTGCTTTGAAAACTGCTATGCGTACTCGTTGGGTTCCACCATATTATCAACATGAATTGCTTCAAAAATTACAGCGCTTAAGACAAGGAAAAAATTCTGTAGAAGAATATTATCAGGAATTACAAACTGGCATGATTAGATGTGGTATTGTTGAGGAGAATGAAGCTATGCTTGCACGTTTTCTGGGTGGATTAAATAGAGAGATTCAGACCATTCTAGACTATAAGGAGTATACTAATATCACTCGTTTATTCCATCTTGCTTGTAAAGCTGAACGTGAAGTGCAGGATCGACAAGCATTGGCGCGAACTAACTTTTCTGTAGGCCGACCTTTATCATGGACACCGCGTGCATCTTCTACTTCAACTGCACCAGCACCTCAATCAGGTGCCTCCTCCACTCGTGATACAAGAAAACAGGCACAACCACCATTATCTGCCAAGAGCGCACCTGCCGGGCCTGCACAGAGTTCTTCTTCCATGGCATCAACAGGGCACACAAGTGATATTATTTGTCGTCGTTGTAAGGGAGGAGGTCATTATGCGAGAGAATGCAAATCTCCGCGTGTGATGATTGCTACTGCGGATGGTGGATATGAGTCTGCTAGTGACTATGATGAGGAGACTTTGGCTCTTATTACACGTGAAGAACATGGTGGAGATGATTCTGACCATGAGACGCAATACATGGCTCCTGAAGACGCTGACAGGTATGAATGTTTAGTTGCTCAACGTGTTTTGAGTGTGCAGGTCACACAAGCTGAGCAAAATCAGAGGCACAATTTGTTCCATACCAAGGGAGTTGTGAAGGAACGTTCTGTGCGCGTCATCATGGACGGAGGTAGTTGCAACAACTTGGCTAGCATGGAGATGGTGGAGAAGCTTTCTCTCACCACAAGACCACATCCACATCCTTACTACATCCAATGGTTCAACAACAGCGGCAAGGTTAAGGTAACACGTACTGTTCGTGTGCATTTTAGTATCTCTACATATGCTGATTATGTTGATTGTGATGTGGTACCTATGCAAGCATGTTCCCTATTACTTGGTAGACCATGGCAATTTGATAAAAGTTCTGTACACCATGGTAGAAACAATCACTATACTCTTGTTCATAAGGATAAAAATATTACTTTGCTTCCTATGACTCCTGATTCCATTTTGAAAGATGATATTAATAGAGCTAATAAAGCAAACTAGGAGAAGAATAAGAGTGAAAATCAGATTGTGGCAAAAGAATTTGAGCAACAAATGAAGCCTAATAATAAACCATCTAGTGTTGCTTCTGAAATTAAATTGAAAAGTGCATGTTTATTTGCCACCAAATCTGATATTGATGAGCTAGATTTCAGCAAATCTGTTTGCTATGCTTTTGTGTGCAAAGAGGCATTATTTTCATTCGAGGACGTGCCTTCCTCTTTGCCTCCTGCTGTCACTAACATTTTGCAGGAGTTCGCTGACGTCTTTCCACAAGACGTGCCACCGGGATTACCGCCTATTCGAGGGATTGAGCATCAGATTGACTTCATTCCCGGTGCTTCACTGCCAAACCGTGCACCATACCGTACCAATCCAGAGGAGACGAAGGAGATTATGCGTCAAGTACAAGAGCTTCTCGACAAAGGTTATATACGCGAATCCCTTAGTCCTTGTG
>NW_021230911.1:0-1971 GCF_002162155.2 Triticum dicoccoides | reverse complement strand
ACAACGGTGGCATCCGAGGATGTCGTTTCCTCCTTGTAGGCTCCATCGTGGTGCTCCCACTTCCTTCAGGTCACTCAGGGTGAAAACCTGATCTACGCGATCGCATGGTGACGACTACGTGGTCATTCCTTTCTTTGGAGGCATCGTGTTGGATTCCTCCCTCCGTTGTTGGCCGTCTCACCTATCCTTGGTGATCTCTCATGGTGTCTCCATTGGCTCAAATGGTTCTTTCTTGCTCATCTGTAGTGTGCTTGTTAGTCATTAGAGTGGTTTTTCGGTGCTCGGCTACTTTGTATCTCGCCTTGGGTGTGTGTTGTGTGTAGGGTGGCGTGAGTTTGTATCAGTCTCTCAGATGTACTGGTGATGGTTGCTTTATACTCCCTCCGTTCTGATTTACTCGTCGTGGTTTTAGTTCAAATTTGAACTAAAACCACGACGAGTAAATCGGAACGGAGGGAGTAATATGAAGTGGGGGGAAACCCTTTTTCGTCAAGTCTCAATTTTATTGCTCCCATTCGCATGTTCAGATTTTAAGGTGCATTAAATCGTTGCTTCCAAGGATTAGGAGAAAATTCACCAATGCATGTAAAAGTTCCAAGTCATTTGTTGGTCATGCATGCATGCATTTTTAATACATTGATAAACTAAATTTTTGAGAAAAACAAGCCCATTAAATGATTATTTTGGTTGGTGAGAATATTGAATTAAGCCCTATAAAATCTCACCAGCATGATACGAGAAAACTTACTTGACCCACATATTAAGAACATGGCTAGTGTTCTCCCCTTGTTTGCCCGCAAGGGAGAACCATTTCAAGTTATAGGCATGGGAAGCGCGGGGAAAGAAAGAGGAACCAGAGGGCCAATACATACATGTATTGTCAATTTTTGTATTCTGGATCTTCCATTTACTGCTGTCAGTACACCGTACAACTGATGAGAGTGCGCTCCTCATGGTACGGAATGTAAATGAGAAGATCAAACAAGAGAGATTACAACCAACCGCTGGGGATCTCAGCAACATCAATAAAGTTTCCCTCAGTTGAGCTCCCACTGACCACTCTCATGCCAAGCAAATGCAGGTAGGTTGTAGCGAGAGTAAAATCTTGTTGGGGTTTTCCACGAGTAGAAAAACTAAAAGAAACATCAAATCTGGAAACGGAGAAGTAACCGGTGCCCTTGCCAGGATGGGTGGAGCCTATCATAAAAAATGGTGGTGCACCTTTCTTCCGGTCTAGACACATCGAATCAAAAAGCAGAGTTGCCTTGTGTACTGAACCCATTTTTGTGTTTGTTGTTCATGTTGTACGTCTAATCGTTCTGTCTCTGAATGAATTTATATGTATGTAACACCTTGTTTCCTACTTGGCTACCTCATATGTGTTCTTCCATCTCTGGGATGGTGATAGAGTATCTAACTATCTATTGATGTTGAGTTTGCAATCAGGAATGGTTCTATTACTAATATGGTTTTCTGGTATGTTGGCACGTCAGCTTGCAATGGAAATGACAGACAGGTCAGTACTAATCATTTGTTCCCAGAGGAGAATAGCCACACGTTCAGTAGAAACCCGCGTTTTGGTAACCGAGCGAAATTCCGAGATCCCGCGCAGTTATCGACCCCCCTCGAGAAACACTCATATCGAGCAAAAAATCTCGAAAAATGGAAAAATTTGAATTCAAACTTTTGCAGTATAGTTAAATATAGGCCATCATTTCATAGAAAGAAACTGGTCGCGGCCTGGTGGTAAAGCGATTCTCTCTCACGTTTGTACTTTTTGAGGGTGCAAAACTTAAAAAAAGCTGCCAATTTATTAGAAAGACGGTGGGCTCGAACCCGCGACGAGTGAACAAGAGCCAGAAGCGGTCAGCTAGGCAGTATGGCAGGGCAAGGTAGGTGATATGAAGAGTTAAGTAGCTATCTATATCGATTTAAAAAAATTAAATCCAAAATTTGATTATAAATTCTGTC
>NW_021230910.1:0-1130 GCF_002162155.2 Triticum dicoccoides | reverse complement strand
GAGCCACGTGACCGGAAGGGCCCCGAGCAGCCGCCATCGTCATCATCTCCGAGCTTCGGCCCCGGTGCCGTCTCCGTCGAATTCGGCCACTCCGGCGCGCCCCCGAGCCCACTGACCCTCCCTACAGCTCCGCGGTGAGCCTCCGTGCAGAACCCCTCTCTCTCCCCTCGCGTTTGCGAGCTCTAGGCCATAGCCCCGTCGCGGCCGAACTCCGGCCGCCGCTGACCATGTCGCCGCCGTGGCCTGAGCTCGAACGGGTCGCGCCCGTGCATTTCACCGAGCTCGTGGTGACTCCAGGAGGCTGCGCAGTGCTTTACCTCACTCGCCCGTGCTCCACAATGCCGTTTTCGCCGAGGTCCGAACTCCGGCGCCGCCGCGAGCTCCATTCCGGTGAGCTCCGGCCACCCCAGCTCGAACTGTTGCCACCCCTGGATGCGCACGAAGCCCAGCAACCCATAGCCGTAAACCACGCCCGAAACCATCCCCTGTAACGCTTTCCCGGGGCGTTTCCGTCGTCGGATTCGGTCGCCGCCGGCCGAACTCCGGTGGCCGGTGATGTGGTACGTCATTAGCCACTGATGACCCCACTAATTAACCTCCAGTGAAACTGACAGCGGGCCTCACCCCTGGTCAAACCCCAGTCAGCGCTGGGTTTGACCGGGATTAGCTCCTGTGTCACTGACGTGTGGACCCCACACGTCAGGTTTGACCGAGCCAGCCCAGTTGACCCTGCTGACGTCACTATGACGTGGGGCTGACGCAATAAACCATTTTCTGGATTTATTATAATTCAGGAAATTCCAGAAAATTATATAAACTTCTAAAAATCATAGAAAATTAACCGTAACTCCAAATTAAATAATTTATATATGAAAAATTATCAGAAAAATTCAAGGAATCCATCTGTACCATTTTCATGCATGTTAGAACAACTTATAGCTGCTGTTTAGCACAAATCAATTAAATGGCATTTGAATAATCACATATGGAGTTTAAATTTGAATCTTGTATTCAAACCAACTTCATTTAATCTGTTGCTAGTTGCATTAGCTCAAAACACATTCATTTTGCCATGTCATGATCATGCATCATATTGTGCATTGCATTGATTGTGTTCCCTTCTGTGTTGC
>NW_021230909.1:0-1169 GCF_002162155.2 Triticum dicoccoides | reverse complement strand
AACTATGGAAGCAGAGCTCACAACATTAGACACTGCCACTGTTGAAGCAGAGTGGTTTCGTGAACTCTTGATGGAATTACCTATGGTTGAAAAACCAATACCCCCTATCCTGATGAATGTGATAATCAAACTATGATCGTCAAGATAAACAGTTCAAAGGACAATATGAAGTCCTCAAGACATGTGAAGAGGAGACTAAAATCTGTCAGAAAATTGAGGAACTCCAAAGCTATTACGTTGGATTATATCCAAACGTCGAAAAACTTGGCAGATCCCTTCACGAAGAGTCTATCACGTAACGTGCTAGATAATGCATCGATGGAGATGGGCTTGAGACCCACCGCATGAGTTGTCCATAGTGGTAACCCACTCTATGTGATCGGAGATCCCATGAAGTAGAAGTGGGAGACAAGCTGTTGGTCAGCTGAGAGGAGAGTATCCCTATATTAACTCTCCCACCCCATGAAGATGCAATACCCTCCTGATCTACATGGCAGGTTGATACTTATCTTAATGTGTTTCAAGTGGCTTATTCGGGTAAGCAGAGATGTTGTTCTATAGAAAATCTTCTAAGGAACACACCTATATGAATTTGACTGTTAACGTCGCAGTCTGTGAGAATTGGGTGTTCTCTAATAAATCCATGAAAGGGCCCCTGAGTATGACGTATACGCTCCACCCGCGGGGAAGCCTTGCGGCAGCCCAGGATCGGTCAAGAATTTGTGTGAAACTAGTTGAGGGAGTCCTGGATTAGGGGGTGTTCGGATAGCCGGACTATACCTTCAGCCAGACTCCTGGACTATGAAGATACAAGATTGAAGACTCCGTCCCGTGTCCGGAAGGGACTTTCCTTGGCGTGGAAGGCAAGCTTGGTGATACGGATATGAAGATCTCCTACCGTTGTAACCGACTCTATGTAACCCTAACCCTATTCGGTGTCTATATAAACCGGAGGGTTTTAGTCCGTAGGACAACATACACATCAACAATCATACCATAGGCTAGCTTCTAGGGTTTAGCCTCCTCGATCTCGTGGTAGATCTACTCTTGTACTACCCATATCATCAATATTAATCAAGCAGGACGTAGGGTTTTACCTCCATCGAGAGGGCCCGAACCTGGGTAAAACTTCGTGTCCCTTGCCTCCTGTTACCATCCGGCCTAGACGC
>NW_021230908.1:0-1962 GCF_002162155.2 Triticum dicoccoides | reverse complement strand
TAGAGCTACAGGAACTCGGCAGGGTCGGTGATGCCGTCGTAGCATGGGGCAGGTCAGGCTTGACCTTTCCCGACCAGACGATGTTGCACAGCTCTGGAGTGAACTCATGGCACCCTGCTGTGGTCATGGGAGCCCATTGGGTTGGTGGAGCCTATTCTTGGTGCTCGCGCGCCACCACCATAGGCGGCGCACAGTCTTGACGTGGAGTTGCTAGGAGCACACGTGCATCTTCTTGGGGCCGCTGCACCACTTGACAACTTGCTTCTTCACGCGTGGGCGCCTGACTCTGCGGGTCACGTCGAGGCGCTGCCCGCCTTGGCTCAACAATGGCGCCCTGCATGGGAGGCGGAGGAGGCGCCCTGTGAGCCACATCACCCGCAGGAGGTGGCAGTTGAGGCAGCGAGCGGGATGGTGTAGCAGAGTCTCCGGCGGCGTTGACGAGCTCGGCTATGCGCTCGAGCCACTCCTCGTAGAAGTCATCGATTGGGCAGTAGCACAGGAGCTCCCGCGCCATGAGCAGTGCGGCCTGCGCGTTCGCCGAGCCACGACGGGCGTGGGAGGACGAAGCAGCCAGAGTCAGCGATGGATTAGTGGTGCGCCCGTCGTGGCGCACAGAGGGGTGCAACGATGAAGCTTGCTGCTCGTGGCTAGCAGGGCCCATGCCGGCGTTTCCCGCTGGCGATGGGGGACAGCAAGGACAGTCGTTGCCCGTCGGTGCCGTATGAGCGACGCGGGCTGCGACCGCGGCCCGGCGCTCAGCACGAGCTCGACGTGTGTCAGCCATGGAAGCGTCGGGGTAGCGGTGGATCGATCGACAGAAGAGAAGATCCGACGCACCCCTACCTGGTGCGCCAAATGTCAGATTTCGGGTTCCGCAAACCCTTGAGAGGTTTAAACTTTGGGGTGCATGCAGAGATCTCAACCTACCCAGTCTGCCGACTCGCCAATCTCACAGCCTAACGCGTCAAGCTCGAAGGGAAAGGAAGACACGACAGTTTACTAAGGTTTGGGCCACCTTGCGGTGTAAAACCCTACTCCTGCTTTGTGGTGGATTTTCCTCGAGGGGCTGAGGAACAACTAGTACAGTGGAGAACAGCCTCAGGAGGCGTGTTCTTGGGCTCAAGTGAGCTGGTGAGCTGGTGAGGGTGGAATGGATACGGTCGGCTCGATCTGTCTCTATGTCCCCCTCTCTCTTGGTGGTGGCTAGGTCCTATTTATAGTGGTCTTGGTCCTCTTCCTAAATGAAGGCGGGAAGGGATCGCACAATAGCCAAATTTGAAGGGAGACAACAAGTACATTCTATCCTGACTAAAGTGGTCTTCGCCTGCAAAAGCCTCTGGTCGTGACGTTGCGGTGGGCTTGGTGATGACCTCCGTCCTGCCGTCCTAACGGTCATGGTCTCATTGCACGGGAATGGAAACCTTTGATTGATTCCTCGGGACTCTGCGCCTGCTGCTTGCCTCCTTTGTACCGAAGAGGAAACTGGTACTCTGCGCCCGCTGGCGCCAGCCTGGCGCCCGCTTGGCCTTGGTCGTCATGGCTCAAGTCAGTCGAACCTCGCAAGGTGAGCCTTGCATAGAAATCTCTGCTCCTCGGGAGCCAGCCTGAGGAGGCCGATCCCTTTGGAGGTCTTGGTGTCATTCACCTAGTGAGGCTTGGCCCTTTGCGAGGGTCTTGAGTTGTTGTTGAAGCTTGGTCGAACCAGGCCGTCGATGGAGTCACCTCGTGGGCCGCATGCAGGCAAGTTTGGGCACCCCTGTATCCAGAACACCGACAGAAGTCATTGCATTGGGTGTCCTGGAACGAGCTAGCCACACCCAAGTGTAAGGGCGGAATGGGTTTCCGAGACCCGCATCTTTTTAATCTTGCTATGTTGGTCAAACACGGGTGGCGCTCCTCATGTGCAAGAGTTCTGAAGGGCCGCTACTTCCCCGACACTGAATTCATGCATGCTACTATACC
>NW_021230907.1:0-551 GCF_002162155.2 Triticum dicoccoides | reverse complement strand
GGCATCTTTAAGTAACTTGCCTGATATTTCCGGTCGAAAATAGCAAGTACTCCCTCCGTCCCATAATATAAGAACACTAATGTAGTGTAAAAACGTTCTTATATTATGGGATGGAGGGAGTATTATGTACTGTGGAGAATGTGCAATGAGAACACTTCCATCCTATATTTTACAGCTACACAACCTGACTAAAGAAACAAGTTCCTGGTAATTAAGCTGGTTTCTGTAAGGATTGCCGGTTCAGCTCATGTTTTCAACTAAATTATAGTTTTAACTTAGAATGGTGAAACAAGGATTCAAGTGCTGTATAAGCAGTGGACACACAATAAAGCAACATAAATAAAACCAGCCACCATAACTGCCACCATAGACAGCATGACCAGAGAATGGGATCAAGGACATGAACTTAAGACTCTATTAGGAAGAGATTGGATCAAGAAAGATTTGGGCTTTGTGCTCCTCCTTTGTTATCAAAATAACAGGAATATGTGTTTCTGAATTCTTACTCATAACAACACAAGTAGTCGGATAACACAAGAAACAAGTAACAA
>NW_021230906.1:0-5033 GCF_002162155.2 Triticum dicoccoides | reverse complement strand
CTTGCTGCAGCTCCACATATTTTTTGCCTTATCCATTCCTATGAGCTTAAATAGTCTTGATCGCGTGGGTGTGAGATTGCTGAGTCCCTGTGGCTCACAGATACTACAACTCCAGATGCAGGTCCAGGTGTTTCTGCTCCAGTTGACGATTACGAGCTCAAGTGGGAGTTCGACGAGGACTCTCAGCGATACTATGTGTCTTTTCCGGATGATCAGTAGTGGTGCCTAGTTGGGGTTATCGATTCAGGACCTTGTCGCATGTTGGGTTCTTTTCTATTTTGGCGCCGTAGTCGGGCCATGAGTGTTTGTTTGATGGATGTTATTTATGTACTCTGATGTGACGTGGCGAGTGTAAGCCAACTATGTTATCTCCCCCTTTTATTATATATTACATGGGATGTTGTAATGATTGCCTGACTTGCGACATTGCTTTCAATGCGGTTATGCCTCTAAGTCGTGCCTCGACACGTGGGAGCTATAACCGCATCGAGGGCGTTACAAGTTGGTATCAGAGCCTTCCCCGACCTTAGGAGCCCCCTTTGCTTGATCGTTTTTAGCAGCCGAGTTGTGTCTAGAAAAATGTTTTGAGTCCTTAGGAATTATATATCGGAGAGCTTAGGAATTCTTTTTACTTCCCAGTCTCCTCATCGCTCTGGTAAGGCATCCTGACGTAGAGTTTTGACTCTTCTCTTCTCAAATTTGACAAAAAAATTTAGGATCACGCGAGTATTTTGGATTTGTTCCGATGGTTTTGTGACGAGAACATTGTTCTTGGTGCCTCCTGTCTTTAGGGGTTGTGGGAGTGTCCCGGGGAGTTGAGCTCCGAGGTGTTGTCGTCACAATTTTATCGTTGCAATTCTGGTATACTTGAGATATGTGCGCGACATCGGAAATCTCTTTTATGCAGTTCGTTGCTGAGATAACCTCGACGCCACCCAGTACTGGGGCGGGAGTTCGGGAGTATCGCCATAACTTGTATAACGGATGCTTTTCGAAGGTTGAGGTAGATGGTTTACGAAGTTTTCTTGGTTATGTGTTGAAGGATGGATACAGCTGGATGTAGGATTTGCTAGTTTGGGTGAGATATTATGCTTCCCCTGTATCCCCAACACCTGATTGCATAACCGGAAAGGTTCGGGAGTTTCATAGGTGGGAATTCTAGTAGCTCTAGTTCTTCTTCCACGGATATTGGTTTGAGATTGGGATTTCTTACCGATTACTCGTTCTTGATCCGTACCTTGTTGATTTATTTCTCTACCTTAATTCTACGTGGCTTCTCAATTTATGGATATGTGACCATTTGAAGAGGAATGCATTCGTTCATTTTGTTCGGATGTGAAGACTATATGTTGCAATTTTCATTCCGTTGGATTCAGCTTCTATATTGTTGTCTATCAATGTGCTAATGGTGGTCAACCTCTTCAGGATGGCTCC
This sequence comes from Triticum dicoccoides, assembly GCF_002162155.2. NCBI lineage: Eukaryota > Viridiplantae > Streptophyta > Magnoliopsida > Poales > Poaceae > Triticum > Triticum dicoccoides. Next base: position 3,599 of record NW_021230906.1, on the reverse strand, counting down.
TCCAACGCGCATGACTCCGGATCCTGATCCGCCTCCACCTCCGCCTCCTCCGGAAGCATGGCAAGCTGTGATGGCCGCTACTAATGCAAACACACAGTTGATCATGCAAATTCTCCAAGAGCGCAATCAAGGCAGTCAAGGGAATCAAGGCCATAATCAGCACCACTTTGCTACTCTGAACCAGTTCCTCGCAAATGGCCCAAAGACGTTCAGCAGTTGTGTTGAGGCTACCGATGCTGACGATTGGCTAGTGGATCTGGGCAAGCATTTTGAATGCAGCAACGTCAGGCCTGAAGATTTCGTCAAGTTCGCTTCTTTCCAGCTCAAAGATCAGGCTGCAGAGTGGTTCCAGCAGTACAAGGATTCTAGAGGTGGACGTCTGATCACTTGGGACGATTTCCGTCAAGATTTCCGCGCTCATCACATCCCTCAAAGTGTGGTTGAGAGTAAGCGTCAGGAATTCCGCAATCTGAAGCAAGGCTCTTTGTCTGTCTATGACTACAACAAGTTGTTCCAGAAGCTCGCCCGTTTTGCCAAGCAGGATGTTCCTGATGAGAAGAGCATGATCTATCAGTTCAGGGGTGGTCTTCGTGAGGAAATTCAGCTCGCTCTTGTCCTCTTTGAGCCGTTGAGATACGATGAGTTCTACAACATGGCACTGAAGCAAGAGGCTGCTCAGATGAGGTGTGATGCTTCCAGGAAGCGTGCCAGAGATGTTACTCCTTCTTCCTCTACTCAAGTGGCGAAGCAGCAGAAGTATTGGCTTCCTCCTCCTCCGTTCCGTCAGCCGTTTCAGCAGAAGAGTAAAGGTGGCAGTGGTTTCTCCCACCCACCCAACCCAGGTTTTCAGAACAAGGCTTCGTCTCAAGCTCCAAGACCGAGTGCTCCGTATCACCGTCCGCTTTCAGAGGTCACGTGCAACAAGTGCCAACAGAAGGGTCACTATGCCAACAAGTGTACCAACCAGAGGCGTCTTCCTCCTCCTCCTCCTGTCAGATCGGCAAGTACAGCTGTGGTCAAGCACAATCCCAAGCACGCCAAGGTCAATATGGTGAATGCAGCTCAGGCAGAGGACTCGTCAGATGTGATCATGGGTAACCTTCCTGTTAACGATGTTCCTGCAAAAGTTCTTTTTGACACAGGTGCATCGCATTGCTTCATTTCCAAACCTTTTGCATCAGAGTATGAGTGTGATTATCAGTATCTGCAAAGTTCCTTGCAAATTGTGTCACCGGGCAAGCAGATGACAGCTAACACCTGCGTCCCTGAGGTTACTATCACATTGGGTGACTACAAGTTCCTTTCTTCCCCAATTGTTCTCGGTAACTCGGATATTGATCTTATTCTCGGAATGGATTGGCTTTCTAAGCACAAGGCACATCTTGACTGTGCTGCCAGGCAGATTCAATTGACTCATTCGTCTGAGGATGTCATTGTCTTTGCCGCTCGGGATAATACCATCCGGTTGTTTTCTCTCAATGAGAAGGGTGAATTGGATGCCATCTCTCAAATTCCTGTCGTTTGCGAATATCAAGACGTCTTTCCAGAAGAACTTCCAGGGATGCCTCCAAACCGGCCGGTTGAATTTGTTATTGAACTTGAGCCCGGTACGGAACCTGTGTGCAAACGTCCCTACAAGCTCGTCCCCGAAGAGTTGAAGGAGTTGAAGAAACAACTCGATGAGCAAGAAAGATTGGGTATCATCCGGCCTAGTACTTCTCCGTGGGGTTGTGGTGTTCTTTTTGTGAAGAAGAAGGATGGATCGAGTCGACTTTGTGTTGATTACCGTCCAGTGAACAAGAAGACCATCAAGAACAAATACCCACTTCCCAACATCAATGAGCTGTTCGAACAACTCAAAGGTGCTCAAGTATTCTCCAAGCTTGATCTCCGTATGGGTTATCATCAGATTCGTATTCGTGAGCAAGATATTCCCAAGACGGCGTTCAGAACAAGCTTTGGTTCATATGAATACACCGTCATGTCTTTTGGCCTCGCAAATGCTCCTCCGACGTTCTCTCACATGATGAACTTCATCTTCAGCCCCTACACCAATGACTTCGTTTTGGTCTATCTCGACGACATTCTGGTTTTCTCGAAGAACAAGGAAGATCATGCCAAGCACTTGCGTTTGGTTCTTGACAAGCTCAGAGAACATCAGTTCTACGCCAAGTTCTCCAAGTGTGAATTTTGGCTCGATGAGGTTCTTTATCTTGGTCATATCATCTCTGCCAAGGGCATTTCCGTGAATCCTGAGAAGGTGTCTGCAATTGTGAATTGGGAACCTCCTCAGAACGTAAAGCAACTCCGCAGTTTCCTCGGTCTCGCAAGCTATTGCAGAAGATTCGTTGAAAACTTTTCTAAGATCGCCAAGCCTCTCTCAAATCTTCTTCAGAAGCACGTCAAGTACGTTTGGTCTCCGGAGTGTGATATTGCTTTCAACACTTTGAAAGAGAAATTGATCACTGCTCCAGTTCTGACTCCGCCTGATGAAACCAAGCCGTACGAGGTCTTTTGTGATGCCTCTCTCCAAGGTCTCGGTGCTGTACTGATGCAAGAGAAGAAAGTTGTCGCTTATACCTCTCGCCAGTTGAAACCTAATGAGAAGAACTACCCCACTCATGATCTCGAGTTGGCGGCAGTTGTGCACGCTTTGTTGACTTGGAGACATCTTCTATTGGGAAGGAAAGTGGATATTTTCACTGATCACAAGAGTCTCAAGTACATCTTCACTCAGCCTAATCTCAACCTCAGGCAGACTCGATGGGTCGAAATGATTCAAGAGTACAATCCGAGTATCGAGTATACTCCAGGCAAGGCCAATGTGATTGCTGACGCTTTGAGCAGGAAAGCATATTGCAACAGTCTGATTCTCAAGCCTTATCAACCCGAGCTTTGTGAAGCTTTCCGCAAGCTGAATCTGCAAGTTGTTCCTCAAGGTTTCCTCGCCAACCTTCAAGTTTCTCCTACCTTAGAAGACCAGATTCGCCAAGCCCAGCTTCTTGATGATATGGTGAAGAAGGTGAAGTTTGGTATTGCAAAGAGTCAGTCCAAGTACAAGTGCTACCGACTTGATGACAAGGACACTCTCTTCTTCGAGGATAGAATGGTTGTGCCCAAAGGTGAACTTCGTAAGGTGATCATGAACGAGGCTCACAATTCTCTCCTCTCCATCCACCCTGGGAGTACGAAGATGTATCAGGACCTCAAGCAAGCTTATTGGTGGACTCGAATGAAGCGCGAGATCGCTCAATTCGTGAATGAATGTGATGTCTGCAGAAGAGTGAAGGCAGAACACCAAAGGCCAGCTGGTCTCCTCCAACCTCTTGCCATTCCAGAATGGAAGTTTGACCACATTGAAATGGACTTCGTGACTGGGTTTCCAAAGTCCAAGCGTGGCAATGATGCTATATTTGTTGTCATCGACAAGCTCACCAAAGTGGCGCATTTTCTGCCTATCAAAGAGTCGATCACTGCAGCTCAATTGGCGGAACTCTATACCTCTCGCATTGTCTCTCTGCACGGTATTCCTCAAGTGATATCTTCAGACCGTGGCAGCATCTTTACCTCCAAGTTTTGGGATTCTTTTCAGAAGGCCA
>NW_021230905.1:0-767 GCF_002162155.2 Triticum dicoccoides | reverse complement strand
CAACCCCAGCGGATAGTAACCCACTTCTAGTTGACAAAGCACCATGTCCACCACAGAGTACCCCCACACGAGCAGTTTGTAAAGCTACTACAGTGCCCAAAGCACGAACACCACCACAGCTAACCCAAACTCCACGTTTAAAGCAGAAGAGCAACTGTTCTCAGGTCAGATTCCGTAGCTATGGTCCATACTCCTTTGCTATTGCATCACTGTATTTACTCATACCAACTACTTTTGAATTTGAAGGACCCAATTGAAACTCCAATGGCGCAACAGGTATATTTTAAACCTATTTCTTTAACTGGATTGATGTTCTAACTTCTTGCTCTATGTTGATTTCAGTTTAAGTTGTATAAACAGTTATGTTCTCATGTGATGCACATTACCAGTGCTGCCAATGCTGTGTAGTTTCTCACACTTATATTCTGTCTATGCTGCTGTGTCTTAAAAATATATGAGTTGAACTGTGTCTCTATCTTGATTAGGCAACATAAACTAGAATGATATGGACAATATAGTGACCATAGTACATAGATATATGTTTGTTTCATGCTGTTATCCTGTCCACCTTACTACTGAACCGGTTTACCAAAATGAGTTTCATATACTACAAGCTAAACCTGTGATGTGTCTGCTTGTTTCTCTTGTAGTATGCAAACAAAATATTGGAGAAGAGCACCCCACTATGCAATGGCAGAGAAAGTAATGCAGATAAGGTTCAAGATAGTGAGACAACCCTGTTGGTCTCCAAGAAAGGTGATAAAAAC
>NW_021230904.1:0-2326 GCF_002162155.2 Triticum dicoccoides | reverse complement strand
GGGGGGGGGGGGTTAAAAATAAGATGACCCTTGAGTGTGTAGAACCCCAGGGAAAGAAAAGGGCTAGGTCACAAATGGTAAAACCAAGGTTGGGCATTGCTGGAAAAGCTTTAATCAAGGCGAAATATCAAGGGGTTCCCATTATAACCCAACCGCGTAAGGAACGCAAGATCCGAGAACATAACACCGATATGACGGAAACTAGGGCGGCAAGAGTGGAACAAAACACTAGGCGAGAGGCCGAGCCTTCCACCCTTTACCAAGTCTATATATGCATTAAGATAACATAGCAATATAATGATATCCCAACAACTAAATACATGTTCCAATAAGGAACGGCCTCCAATCTTCACCTGCAACTAGCAACGCTATAAGAGGGGCTGAGCAAAGCGGTAACATAGCCAATCAACGGTTTGCTAGGACATGGTGGGTTAGAGGTGTGACATGGCAATTTGGGAGGCTTGCAAGCAAGTGGTTGGCATCGTAGCAATGGCATAGCAAAAGAGCGAGCAAATTAGCATAGCAAAGATAGTAGTGATTTCGAGGGTATGATCATCTTGCCTGCACAGTTGTCAGAGTTGACTGGATCCTCACAAGCAAACTCAACGGGCTCCTTGTTAGCGAACTCGTCTCCCGGCTCTACCCAAACAGGACAAACAAGCAACAAGGATACAATCAACCACGTGCGAGAACAAGCAATATGATGAAATGATGATATGCTATGCGGGATGCGATGCAGGATGCCAAATGCAAGATATGACAGGAAATGCATGGACCTAGCCTCAACTTGGAAATCCAAGTGTGCCACTGGAAAGATGAGATGAAATCGCTTGAAAACAATATAAAGAACGCCGGAATCGGAGTTACGGTTTGGAAATGGCAAGCGATTCAAATATGACACCGGTCTGCGATTTACAGCAAGTAGGCATCTAAATGCAAAGAGATGAACATGCTACAACACCCAAACATGGCATCAAAATACATGGCAGAGAAGCATTCAAGATGTTTAACAAAAGTCTAGCACCGAGCTACGGCCAATTCATCCATTAGGAGGTTCAAACAAGCATGGCAAAAACGCAAATGGTAAAACAGATCTCCGACTTAGTGAAATTAACACTTGTCTGGAATTTCAGATCATATAGCCCTCTTCGGAGCAACAAAACAACATGCTACAGGACCTGAACATGACAAAGAAAGACATGGAATGGGGATACTCAACAAGCTTAACAAAAGTCCCTTACTGACCTTGAGCCAAAAGGGATCACAAAATATACTAACAAGCACATGAACATAGCAAAAACATAATCAGTTTTCAGACTTAGTGAAAACTGGGACATGCTGAAACATAACTCACGAAGGCATGTTTACGAGCTCGATGCACTCACCATGGTGCAAGTCTTTGGCCCGTTAGCAAGGAACTGGTTGAGTGTAGCAAAGTGACTCTGATTGCTGCCTTGATTCCCTTGACTGCCTTGATTGCGCTCTTGAAGAATTTGCATGATCAGCTATGTATTTGCATTGGTTGCGGCCATCACAGCTTGCCATGCCTCTGGAGGAGGTGGAGGTGGTGGTGGATCAGGATTCGGAGTCGTGCGCGTTGGAGGAGCCATCCTGAAGAGGTTGACCACCATTAGCACATTGACAGATAAATATTGAAGCTGAATCCAACGGAATGAAAATTGCAACATATAGTCTTCACATCAGAACAAAATGAACGAATGCATTCCTCTTAAAATGGTCATATATCCATATTGAGAAGCCACGTAGAATTAAGGTAGAGAAATAAATCAACAAGGTACGGATCAAGAACGAATAATCGGTAAGAAATCCCAATCTCAAACCAATATCCGTGGAAGAAAAACTACAACTACTAGAATTCCCACCTATGAAACTCCCGAACCTTTCCGGTTATGCAATCAGGTGTTGGGGATACAGGGGAAGCATAATATCTCACCCAAACTAGCAAATCCTACATCCAGTTGTATCCATCCTTCAACACATAACCAAGAAAACTTCGGAAACCATCTACCCCAACCTTCGAAAATCATCCGTTATACAAGTTATGGCGATACTCCCGAACTCCCGCCCCAGTACTGGGTGGCGTCGAGGTTATCTCACCAACGAACTGCATAAAAGAGATTTTCGATGTCGGCGTACTAGACTCAGGTATTCTAGAACTGCAACGATAAAATTATGATGACAACACCTCAGAGCTCAACTTCCCGGGACACTTCCACTAAACCCCTGACAGGAGGCACCAAGACAATGTTCTCATCATAAAACCATCGGAACGATTCCAAGATATCCGCGTGATCCTAAATTTTTT
>NW_021230903.1:0-599 GCF_002162155.2 Triticum dicoccoides | reverse complement strand
AAAAAATAAAAGAGGCCAAAGAAGCCCAAATAAAAAAGAGGCCAACAAAGCCCACCAAAAAAATAAAAAAATTGAAAAAACAAAAAAAATGAGAGAAAAAGAGAGAACGGGCAGTGCTACTATCCTTTTTCCACACTTGTGCTTCAAAGTAGCACCATGTTCTTCATATAGAGAGTCTCTTGAGTTATCACTTTCATATACTAGTGGGAATTTTCATTATAGAACTTGGCTTGTATATTCCAACGATGGGCTTCCTCAAATGCCCTAGGTCTTCATGAGCAAGCAAGTTGGATGCACATCCACTTAGTTTCAGTTAGAGCTTTCATATATTTATAGCTCTAGTGCATCCGTTGCATGACAATCCCTACTCACTCACATTGATGTCTATTGATGGGCATCTACATAGCCCGTTGATACGCCTAGTTGATGTGAGACTATCTTCTCCTTTTTGTCTTCTCCACCATCATATTCTTTTCCACCTATAGTGCTATGTCCATGGCTCACGCTCATGTATTGCGTCAAAGTTGAAAAGGTTTGAGAACATCAAATGTATGAAACAATTGCTTGGCTTGTCATCGGGGTTGTGCATGATTTGAATA
>NW_021230902.1:0-421 GCF_002162155.2 Triticum dicoccoides | reverse complement strand
CAAACCGGTGGGGGCACGCTGAGTGCACCCACTGGGTGTAGTCCCCAAGGCTAAGGTCGACTGCTGGCAGTCGGCCTTAGGCTTTATAAGTTCAGTCTTTCCGTCATTCGACTATGGCGACTGGATTTCGCAAACCGGTGGGGGCACGCTGAGTGCACCCACTGGGTGTAGTCCCCGAGACTATGGTCGACTGCTTGCAGTCGATTACAGTCTTACAGAATACATCTTGTTTTTTTTTGTTTTTTTTGAGGTCGACTGGTCGACTCTGTCTTCAATAGGATTAGTGGGGGCACGCTGAGTGCACCCACTGGGTGTAGTCCCCGAGACTACGGTCGAATGCTTGTATTCGGCTGTAGTCTTAGAAACGCATGATTTTTCCTTTTCCACTCGGAAGTGAATTATCTTTGACATTTAGTCGATT
>NW_021230901.1:0-705 GCF_002162155.2 Triticum dicoccoides | reverse complement strand
GAAGGAAGAGAATGGTGTATCTGACAAGGGATTTGGAAAGTTGGTGGTAATGATAAAGAATATGCTTCCAAAGGACAACGAATTGCCCGAGAGTACGTATGAAGCAAAGAAGGTTGTCTGCCCTCTAGGGATAGAGGTGCAGAAGATACATGCATGCCCTAATGACTGCATCCTCTACTGCGGTGAGTACGAGGATTTGAACGCTTGCCCGGTATGCGGTGCATTGCGTTATAAGATCAGTCGCGATGAACCTGGTGATGTCGAGGGCGAGCGCCCCGGGAAGAAGATTCCTGCCAAGGTGATGTGGTATGCTCCTATAATACCACTGTTGAAACATTTGTTCCAAAACAAAGAGCATGCAAAGGCGATGCGGTGGCATGGAGAATGCCATAAGAAAGATGGAAAGTTGAGAGTACCCGCTGACGGTTCGAAGTGGAGAAAAATCGAGAGAAAGTACAGGGAGGAGTTTGCAGGTGACCCAAGGAACGTATGGTTTGGTCTATGCGCAGATGGCATTAATCCTTTTGGGGAGCAGAGCAGCAACCAAAGCACGTGGCCTATGACTCTATGTTTGTATAACCTTCCTCCTTGGTTGTGCATGAAGCGGAAGTTCATTATGATGCCAGTGCTCATCCAAGGCCCTAAGCAACCCGGCAACGACATTGATGTGTACCTAAGGCCATTAGTTGAAGAACTATTATAGCT
>NW_021230900.1:0-670 GCF_002162155.2 Triticum dicoccoides | reverse complement strand
TCGTGACCGGCACCCCGTCCCAGTGAGAGCGACAGGACATCCACGCCATCTTGTATGGCATCGTCAATGGCTGCGAGGATGTCCGCGTCACTGGCTGCCGTGTTCGGGCCCCATAACACCTTGTAAATTGCTAGCCGTGCACGCGGTGCCCCGCCACGTGCCATGCCGGTGGCTAGGCCGCCATAACTCACACCTTGCACTTCTCCTCCGGCAATCGTCGAGGCAACATGAGTTCCATGGCCGTTGAAATCCCGAGGCGACATGTACTCACCCTTGAGGTGCATGGCGTCAATTCCCTCAGAGTACCACCGTGCGCCGATGATCTTTCTATTGCAACTCGATGCATTGAACGCTGTTCCGGTCTGGCATATGCCTTTCCACCGTGCCGGCACAGGGCCGTATCTGTTGTCGTCAAAGCTTTGTGATTCAGGCCATATGCCTGCAACAAAAACATGCGCGGAGTCAACCGGTCCATTTCTAATGCCTGGCTTGGGTTTCAACAACTTCTGGATTTAAACTAGAAATTTGATTACAAACCTGAATCGATCACCCCGACAATGATATCTTCACCGTAATTCGCTTTTCGTAGGAGGTCAGTTTGTTGTGGTGATTTGTTGTGCCCAAGGCCAAGGAAGTCCCAGCTCCGAGTTGTGTGCGCCATGTGGTAGGT
>NW_021230899.1:0-865 GCF_002162155.2 Triticum dicoccoides | reverse complement strand
GTGAACATAAAGAAATTTGTTTAGGGCGTCGAAGAAACTAAAGTAACATTATGGCACTCCTCATTACCTTGTTAATCCTTGTATGTATCCAATAGCGTTAACTGCACCGAGGTTGAAACCAATTATATTCTCAAGCCTGTAAGATTACAAAACTCACGGTTAACTCTATGAAAATCGTCAACACTGAAGGGAAGAGAACAACTAGACTGGACAGTATATATATACCAACTAGACAAGTATGAGTCAGCAAGTATGAGTACAAGTAGACAAGTATGAGTACAAGTAGAAAGCAGTACCTGTATCCAGGTTTAGTGGACTTCCAGATTTGGACTGTGCCATCAAGTGAACCTGTAATTACTACACGAAGTTCGGGGTGCCAACAAAGAGCATTGACACTCTTTGCAATCCCTCCATCCGCACTAACACAACATTCTTTCTCCGGATCCCAAATCTTATATCGACCAAAGAAACAAGAAAACAACTTAGGATGCAGATAGAAAGAGTGCATTACTCTATTTTGAACAAACCACATGTAATACCTTTGCAGCACCATCCAAATATCCAGCAAGTAAGCGCTGCTGATTCCTATCTATGAGGTAATGAAGGCAAAGTACACCATCAGGTTGTCCATCTAACGTGGCATTGCATGTCATACAGTAAATGTCCCACATCTGTAAATCTCAAAAATTAGGCACTGCTGACGTAAGTAGCTCTGATGTAAGAACCATTTAGTTACTTGGCAGTTGAAATAGGAAGAGGAAAATAAAACCTTGACCATGTGATCCAAGGAAGCACTGGCAAAGCTGTTGCTGTCATCCGGGTCAAACATTACTTGCGTGACACAGTTACCGTGCCCTAGAAACGT
>NW_021230898.1:0-491 GCF_002162155.2 Triticum dicoccoides | reverse complement strand
GGTCAAAATAAATCAACATTGTGGGAATTGAACACAGGACCTCCTGTCTAGATCTTCGATGTAACTAATTAAGCGAATGAGCAAACTAAAGGAAGGATTGCATCCTTTTCTTGGTTTGGTTTAGTCCTTTTCATTTTGTCAATCTGGGCCAGGTACTTCTATGTTGATTTCTATATTGAAAGGAAGTATCCATAGGCTTCAATGTGTTGGGGCTACTAAATTAAAAAAGGAATTATCCTACTATTAAAGGGAATAGGTATTCTTGGTTTGGTTTAGTCCTTTTTGTTTGGTCAATCTGGGTGAGGTACTTCTATGTTGATGGGCCTTTTATGGGCTTTCATAGAGACCGCGAAAAATAATTGGGTCAAAATAAATCAACATTGTGGGAATTGAACACTGGACCTCCTGTCTAGATCTTCGATGTAACTAACTAAGCGAATGAGCAAACTAAAGGAAGGACTGCGTCCTTTTCTTGGTTTGGTTTAGTCCTT
>NW_021230897.1:0-700 GCF_002162155.2 Triticum dicoccoides | reverse complement strand
TTTTTCATCATGCGGTTCTTAAAAGAAGAAAGAAGAACACTATAGTTTCAATAAAAGATGAGAATGATAACATTCACTTCAATCCTCAGGCCATTGCAAATACTTTTGTTAGCTACTTCAGATATATTTTTGCTTCTCCTAATGTGAATGTGGGCAGACCTTTTCTAGCATCCAGGCTCCTTTCTAACAGCCATGACTACACGTATAGCATACCAGATAAGGAGGAGATCCTTAATACTCTCAAGGATATGAAGATAAATGCCTCTCCTGGACCCGATGGATTCAATGTAGAATTCTATATTGCCACTTGGAGCTGGATTGGTGATGATGTTACGACTATGGTAAGGAACTTTTACCAAACAGGTATAATGCCTTCGCACATTAGCGATACTCACATTGCTCTTATTCCTAAGAAGTTAGTTCCTCGAATTCCTTCAGATTATCGTCCTATAAGTCTTTGTAATGTCATTTACAAGATCATTTCCAAAACCTTGGCCAATAGACTCAAACCTCATCTCCCTGATTATATTGATCATTCTCAACAAGCTTTCATTGAGGGTAGACGCATATCTAACAATATCATCTTGGCTCAGGAGATAACTCATTTGTTTGCTCTTAAATCTTGGAAACAACAAGCTTTCTTGCTTAAAATTGATTTGGCTAAGGCTTTCGATCGACTTGAATGGAATTTCATCGTTTC
>NW_021230896.1:0-995 GCF_002162155.2 Triticum dicoccoides | reverse complement strand
CCACAGAATTCTTCGCACGTGCATGACCGACTTGGGATGATTCCAAAGGAGCAAAAACAAACTTTCTCGAATTCACGACGGCAACTTACATCAAAATGCACGTGAATCAAAGGAAGTCACTCCTTTCATCAAACAAGTACTTCATGAGCTAGCATGAAGAAAATGCTTTCAAAAGTTTCCAACACTAACTTAATGTTCAACAACATCATGGAGGAGATAAGGATGTTGTCAATGGGCTCAACAACACCTCATCGGAATTTCCATATCACTGAACTTCCACCATCGTGTGAACACGGTGATAGCATTGGTCAGACCCAAAAAATATAATGGTGTATGCTCGAGGGATCAACCACGAATAAGACAACATTACGAGCATCGTTGGTACTGATTTGATTTGACGATAGCCCATACTCAAATCAAAGGATTGATAAGACAATAGGTCCAGCAACTGATCACAGGGACCAATCGATGAAGATATCATCTTCTTCAACACACACTACACAAGAATATCCCTTTGGGATGAACTAGGTCAGGCAACCTTTTATCTTCCAATTCTCCAGGTTGTTGTATAGCTTAACCAGCTAGCTCAGGGGTATCTAACACCGATTCTTGGAGAGAAGGTGGTTCGCAAGAAACCAACTTGATCACGAGCTCAACATAACAGTCAGATGACAGCCTGGTGATACTTTCGAGAAGATATTCGGAAAATCACGAACCACCGATATGTTACTAAGCTCGAGAACAATCTCGCTTTTGAGGGCAAGACGATATGATCAAATGAGTGAGGACTTGACAAGATCCTAACTCATCAATCGAAGGGTGCACCGAAATAAGGACTAGGTAGCACGATCAGTCTTAGAAGGATGATTCAAAAACCAACACGCTAAGAATGAAATTATTGTCCCTTAACTACCAAGCAACGAGGTTGCTGGGAGTATTGATTTCACACATCACGATTCACTTGTCGACATTCCGGTTACAATAACACAGGAACC
>NW_021230895.1:0-1125 GCF_002162155.2 Triticum dicoccoides | reverse complement strand
CCCCCCCCCTTTAGTATCGGGACATAATAAAAACTTTCATATAAAGTGCATTGAATACTATGAGAAGTTTGATTCCTAATGATTGTTTTGAGATATAAAGATGGTGATATTAGAGTCATGCTAGTGAGTAATTGTGGATTGTAGAAATACTTATGTTAAAGTTTGTGATTCCCGTAGCATGCACGTATGGTGAACCATTATGTGCTGAAGTCGGAGCATGATTTATTTATTGATTGTCTTCCTTATGAGTGGCGGTCGGGGACGAGCGATGTTCTTTTCCTACCAATCAATCCCCCTAGGAGCATACACGTAGTACTTCCTTTTGATAACCAATAGATTTTTGCAATAAGTATGTGAGTACTTTATAACTAATGTTGAGTCCATGGATTATACGCACTCTCACCCTTCCACCATTGCTAGCCTCTCTAGTACCGTGCAACTTTCGCCGGTACCATACACCCACCATATAACTTCCTAGAAACAGCCACCATACCTACCTATTATGGCATATCCATAGCCATTCCGAGATATTACTGCGATGCAACTTTCCATTGTTCTGTTTATATGACATGCTTCATCATTGTCATATTGGTTTGCATGAACATGTAGTTGACATCGTATTTGTGGCAAAGCAATCTTTCAAATTTCTTTCATACATGTCACTTTTGAGTCATTGCACATCCCGGTACACCGCCGGAGGCATTCAAATAGAGTCATATTTTGTTCTAAGTATCGAGTTGTAATTTTTGAGTTGTAAGTAAATAAAATTGTGATGATCTTCATTACTAGAGCATTGTCCCATATGAGCAAACGATGATGGAGACTACGATTCCCCCACAAGTCGGGATGAGACTCTGGACGGAAAAAAAGGCCAAAAAAAGTGAAGGCCCAAAATTACAAAAAATGAGATAAAAGAGAGAAGGAGCAATGTTACTATACTTTTTCCATAGTTGTGCTTCATAGTAGCACCATGATCTTCATGATAGAGATTCTCCTATGTTGTCACTTTCATATAGTAGTGGGAACTTTTCATTATAGAACTTGTCTTGTATATTCCAATGATGGGCTTCCTCAAATTACACTCACTTAGTTTCCTTTTTGAACTTTCATAAACTTATAGCTCTA
>NW_021230894.1:0-435 GCF_002162155.2 Triticum dicoccoides | reverse complement strand
TGAATTGTTCACATCACAGTCTATTTGTCGGTATTTCGGTTAGAAACAACAAAGGGACCAAGAAAAGAATGGTGATGTTAATAAGTATCACTTGTATCAAGAATTATTAAGGGTGGTGAATTTCCCATGGCATTCTTGACATAAAAGATAGCAATACTCCAAGGTAGAACATAACATAAGTTGGATAGCAAGGATCTCAAGGTACAACACAAAACATGAACAAGTTTGTGTTGGAGGGAAAGCAAGAATGTTGCCGATGATAACACAAATCATCGAGGGGGCAAGCATGGAATTCCTCATCAGGAACTCAATGTATGTCTCGGAAGAAGTTTAAAACATTGACGATGATCACGACACATTTATCGAGAGGTTTCAAGAAGATGTAATCGATCGGCGACGACATCACACCAAGGGAATGGTGAAGCAAAAGGTTAC
>NW_021230893.1:0-633 GCF_002162155.2 Triticum dicoccoides | reverse complement strand
TTTTGTCGATTCTGACCCATTTCGTGGACTATTACTCACTGTTGTGGGGTCCCAAAGTGATTTTCGTTCTTGTTAAACCCCAAGGTGTGCTTACGTGTCGGTCATCAACACTCACAGTTTTGGCCGATTCTAGCCCGTTTCATGGACTATTACTCACTGTTTTAGGGTCCCGGAGTGATTTCCACGAGTAACGAACCCTGGGGTGCGTTTACGTGTCGGTCATCAACATTCGCGGTTTTTGTCAATTCCGACCCGTTTCGTGGACTATTACTCACCGTTTTGGGGTCCGAAAGTGATTTCCATTCTTGTTGAACCCCAAGGTGTGCTCATGTGTTGGTCATCAACACTCACAGTTTTGGCCGATTCTGGCCCGTTTCATGGAATAATACTCACTATTTTGGGGTCCCGGAGTTATTTCCAAGAGTAACAAACCCTGGGGTGTGTTTACGTGTCGGTCATCAATCATCAACGCTCGCAGTTTTGGGCGATCCTGAGCCGTTTCGTGGACTATTATTCACCGTTTCGGGGCCCCAAAGCGATTTCCATAGTTGTTGAACCCCAAGGTGCGCTTACGTGTCGGTCATCAACACTTACAGTTTTAGTTGATTCTGGCCCGTTTCGTGGGCTATTACT
>NW_021230892.1:0-1248 GCF_002162155.2 Triticum dicoccoides | reverse complement strand
TCGCCGTCTTCCATCATAACCCCTATTTCTCCGTGCCTCGTCCAAACATTATAGTGTGGCATGAAACCCTTGTAAAGCAGGTGGGTGTGAAGGATTTTCCGGTCAGAGTAAGACTTCGTATTCCCACATATAGGGCATGGACAACACATAAAACCATTCTGCTTGTTTGCCTCAGCCACTTCGAGAAAATCATGCATGCCCTTAATGTACTCGGAGGTGTGTCTGTCACCGTACATCCATTGTCGGTTCATCTGCGTGCATTATATATAATTAAGTGTGTCAAAAATCATTACAGAACATCATGAATAGATAATTAAGTGACCAAATTAATAGAAGTTCATCATCACATAAAAACCAAAGTAGATACATAGTTCTCATCTAACAACATAAAGCTCTGCAGAGCATCTAAATTAATTAAACCATACATTGAAACTATGTAAAACATTTCAATGCGAAAACAAATGCGATCATAATCGCAACCAAGGTAACAACTGATCCAACGGCATAATGATACCAAGCCTCGGTATGAATGGCATATTTTCTAATCTTTCTCATCTTCAAGCGCATTGCATCCATCTTGATCTTGTGATCATCGACGACATCCGCAACATGCAATTCCAATATCATCTTCTCCTCCTTAAGTTTTTTTATTTTTTCCTTCAAGAAATTGTTTTCTTCTTCAACTAAATTTAACCTCTCGACAATAGGGTCGGTTGGAATTTCCGGTTCAACAACCTCCTAGATAAATAAAATCTATGTCACGTTGGTCGGCATAATTTTCATAAACAACAAATGAACCAATAGTTATGAAAAGATAATATATACCACATCCGAATCATAGACAGGACGAGGGCCGACGGGGGCGGATACCAAAACCATCGGCGCACTATATAAGATGCAATAATAAAAGTAAGAAAATAATACAAGTATCTATCTAAACAAACAAGTAATAATATTTTTCCTTTCAGAAAGAAGATAAGAACAAGAGGCTCACCACGGTGGTGCCGGCGATGAGATCGGCGCGGGTGATCGACGGCGGTGAAGACGGGGACGGGGCGTGACGGACTGCTAAACCTAGATAAATATTGAGGAAAATGGAGCTTGGCGGTCGAGCTTGGAGAGGAGAAACCTTAAGTAGTGTGGCTCGGGCATTCCATCGAACACCTTGTGTGCATAGGAGGTGAGCTAGAGCACCACCAAGCCCTCTCCCCCTCGGCCAGAAAAAACAGAGCAGTGTGCTCTGCTCTT
>NW_021230891.1:0-3337 GCF_002162155.2 Triticum dicoccoides | reverse complement strand
TAGAGTATATGCTTCCCAAGAACAAACAGAGCAAGATATACATGACAGGACATCAAGTACTTATCCATTTAGTTAATGGGGCAATGAGAATCATGATATTACCCATACAACGGTGTTTGGATAATAGATCAAGAAACATTCGGCAATGTGCTTCCAATGTTCTTGTTGATATTCGGAATACCTCAGTCATGCTTTGAGGTAGCATTAACATGGTGTTCCAAGTAGTGGTTTGAGTTGAAGATCGCAATAAATACTCAAGGAACAGTTTGAGTTGAAGATCACAAGAAATGCTCAAGGAACAATTGCAGGAATATCAAGGAGTCCAAGGTATAATCAAGACATGATCAAATATGTGTTGGAAAGAAGACAAGGGGTTGTCGATGACAACTCAAATCATCGAAGGTCAAGGATGGTAATTCTTATCCGAATTCGATTGATATGCTGGAAGGGCTCAGAATGTTGACGAGCACGACACAATTGTGGAGAGATTTCAGGAAGATGTAATAGATCGGCGATGACATCAAGTCAAAGGAATGATCAAGTGAAAAGTTATTGGAACCATGGGTACGACACAAACCCGAAAGCAAGCTTGCTGTTCAAGGCGAAAAGATAAGATGAGGACGATCGACGTAAGCTTCGCTCATTGTCGAAAGTTGTGCTCCGGGAATAAGGACCAGGTAGCACAGTTAAAATTTAGCACGATAATGACATAGCCGGCCAGGCTAGGAATGACTAGAAGGATTATTAAACTCGTAAGCAATGAAAATTACTTAGAGTTATAGAATCGGAGTGCGGAATCGATTCAACCGATTCACTTATCGGTGTCGGGAAATCTGAAATCGGTGAGAAGTAATACTAGATGAAGACTCATAGGAAGCAACACGGCTCTTTGATATTCTTGAGATACCGGAGGGTAATACTTGAAGGAAGATCAAAATAGAGGTTGTGGAGTTGCATTGATCTGCAGAAGACAAGTGCGTGAACTTGTCCGAGAAATAGAATCGAAGGGGAACAATCATGGTCAGAACCACGGTTGCAAAGGACCAAGCATAGATACCGGATGAACTTATAACAAGGGGATTATTATTATCACAAGAAGCTTCCATGATAAGTGCCACATCGGGTCCATGGGCATGAACACAAAGTTTAAGGTCGACTCCCACTTCTTCAATGCATAACCTTTCATTCACTCCTCGTTTTTTGAAGAAATTGTAGTGCAGAGGATTTATCTGCCGAAGTACTAGAAGAGTAAGACTCGGGAGAACTCTCTGGTTCACACAGATTATGGAAGGCATAAGTTCAATCCATCGGGGCATTTTTACGACTCTATACAACAAAAAACCAAGCAAAAGATACGAGTTCAAAAGTAGAGTATCGGAGTCAAAGCAGATGATACAATTTACCGAAGGTATTATGTATCAGGGAAAAACTCACAAGACTTTGGATGTGAAGGACATTGTCGGATAACAACCCAGCAATGGATCTGGCAATTCACGAAAGAGTTGATGTGAGTATCGGTAATCAATCAGATGAAGAAGGGGATGTAAAGGCATCGGCTTATAGAAACGTCCGAATGATTCGATGCTTGGGTACAAAGGAATTATGTTTTCAAGACGAAGGATCAGAAGCAGAGGCTCTGATCAAAAGATGAGTAAGTTGAATAGACTTATAGGTGTACCCGATCAAATCTAGATTGGGCAAGAACCAGCTCATATCTCGAAGGATGTCTGAGCCGAAAAGAAAATTTCCAAGGATTGATTGGTGATTGCGAGTATTCGCACACACGCTGAATCCATAGGAACAAAATGACAATCACAAAGAATTTTAAAGAATATTGCTAGACATATGGAATTAATCCTAATGCAAGCAAGAAAGGAGAATCAAGAGCAATAGGTTGCAAAGGATTTTGAAAGATCAGATAGCCTTTTCAGGTATTAGGAAAGCAAATGAACAACTAGGGATGAACGAACCCCGGTTAAGTGAATTATCCGCAGTCCAAAAAGAAGCTGCAAAGCACAAGGCCACAAAGGATTCTCGGAACAACGGAGAGTACTAGTGGTATCTCATAATAACAGGAGCAACTAGGGATAAAGGTACAAGCAGCAAGGATGTTATTCAGGGGGATTATCAGTGGTCAAGAACTGCAAGGCAGTTGGCACAGGGTCTCGAGAAACATCGAGGAGTATCCGCAGAATCTTCTCGCGAAGCAAGCAATCATCGATAATGTTGGGGTTCTCCGGGAGGAAGTGGGTACGAGAACCTAATGACAGAGTTAGTAAAATGTTTAACCCGAATAGATGAGAGATCAGAGTCCCAGAGTATAGACGAGGAATAAAATATCCTAATACCACCCGATGGCGATGTGGGCCCGTAAGGCACACAACCATGTTAGTAAAAGTTTTTGCAATGTCTAGACTCGACTTCGGCCAAGGGGTGTGGAAGGGGGATTCCTACAGGCAGTCGGCTCTGATACCAACTTGTGACGCCCTCGATTCAATCGTACACTAATCATACACGCAAATGTGTACGATCAAGATCAAGGACTCACAGGAAGATATCACAACACAACTCTAGACACAACTTAAAATAATACAAGCTTTATATTACAAGCCAGGGGCCTCGAGGGCTCGAATACATAAGCTCGAATACACAAGAGTCAGCGGAAGCAACAATATCTGAGTACAAACATGAGTTAAACAAGTTTGCCTTAAGAAGGCTAGCACAAAAGCAACCTTGATAAAAAAGGCAAGGCCTCCTGCCTGGGAGCCTCCTAACTACTCCTGGTCGTCGCGGTCTTCATGAGGTAGTATGCGCCCGCGTGGTAGTAGTAGTCATCAAAGGTGGCATCTGGCTCCTGGACTCCACCATCTGGTTGCAACAACCAGGAAGAAGAAAGAAAGGGAAAAGGGGGGGTAGCAAAGCAACCGTGAGTACTCATCCAAAGTACTCGCAAGCAAGGATCTACACTACATATGCAACATTATCAAAGAAAGGTTGTATATGTGGACTGGGCTGCAGAAATGCCAGAATAGAGAGAAGGCCTAGTCCTGTCGAAGACTAGCATCTTCTGGAAACCACCATCTTGCAGCAAACAGGAGGGAGTAGAGTAACATAAGGTAAGGTAGTAGTAGGGTTATCAACCTCGGCCAGAGATCCTTTCTCGACTCCCTGCGAGAAAGCAATCCCAGAGCCATACTATCCAATTATCATCACAATCCAATTCTCATCACCATCCAATTCTCATCACAAGTATCCAGTTCTAGTTGTATCGATCGGGATACAACTCCAAGTGTCCGTTACCGTAGGACAGGCTATGCATAGATTAGTTCTTCCCTGC
>NW_021230890.1:0-392 GCF_002162155.2 Triticum dicoccoides | reverse complement strand
GCTAGTAAGTCGATTTTGCTTACCACCCCAGAAGGAAGAAGGATTAAGTATGTATCACGGCATGAGCCGAAGAGGACACAAGTAAATTCCTTATCAGGAGTTGTGCAGGAGGAAGTACCAGTGGTGAAGGATTTCCCTGATGTATTTCCAGAAGAGTTTGCCAGGCATGCCACCGGATAGAGACATTGAGTTTTTGATTGAGCTTTTGCTAGGCATAGGGCCGATATCTAAGAGACCGTACAGGATGCCCGCACAAGATTTGGAGGAAATTGAGAAGCAGATTAAGGAGTTACTGGATAAAGGCTATATTCACCCAAGTTCTTCACCTTGGGGATCGCCAGTGCTTCTAGTGGAGAAGAAGGATGGATCATTGAGGATGGTTGTTGATTATC
>NW_021230889.1:0-15593 GCF_002162155.2 Triticum dicoccoides | reverse complement strand
AAAATTACAAGGGCAACATGGTCTTTTCATCTCACACTTAACATCGTTAGTGTTTAAAATATACGAAAGTGTCATATAAGGAACAAAAATTACTTTTGCTATCAAATAGGGAAGAAAATTTTATTTGGACCAAATAAGGAACCAAATTTTAAGAAAGGGCCAAATAAGGAATTCTCTCCCGAAAGATTTAGTATGGTTGCGGAAAGTCAATCCTTGAGGATCAGTGTAATCATTAAACACCCAAACGTTTTTGCCCGAATATTCTTCTCATTAACCGAGATAATAAGGGACCGTTTGCATGAATATGTATTCTTATTAACCGAGATAATAAGGGACGGTTGGACAACTGAATTTGTTAACAAAGACTTGTTAGAGTCTTTGTTGTAGTGCACATCCTCTCGTGGATTCGATAACTCAGGATCACACCTTTGGGAAAAGGCCAGATGATACCTTACCATCTGAGTCTCCACAACACAAAGTACCGTCGATGCACAATCTCATGCAAGGTCGCGCAACTCATGAACCCTGCGGGATCGCCCAACCCACAACAGTTCCAACATAGGGGATTCATTGCTCGTGGTGTTCCTCCTCAACGGAAGCCACCAGCCAATTCAACTTCTGATGTAACTGACTTGCTCGGGAATCCCTTCCTTTGCTCTCTTACGTTCCTTCGGTGACACATACACTCGCGGGGGCGAGTGGAATACCATTCCCTCCCCATACTGGTAATGAACTGGCAACCATGCTCTTTGATGCATTTGGTTCCGTCACCCCCACTAAAATACCCGATAGGGCTATGCGTAACAGATAGGGTTTTCAATGAAATATATTCATTAAACTAAACATGCCCTCAATTTCCTTCAATGAGTTGATATTATATTAATTGAATCCCCTCAACTCTATCCCCCCACCCTCGCGCGTGCAAAGTAGTAGCAGTCTCTTCTTTCAAATGCACATCAGAGAGGTCTAACTTCTTCCTTGCTGCAGTCCCACCACCCACCATTGTTCCTATCCTCCTCTTCTTTTGCTAGTGGCTTCAAGGGCCTCGCAGCCGAGAGTCATCAAGATCCTCATCCTCATCTTCGAGACCTGCACCACCCGACACGCGCTTCCTTGGGACATATGTGTTCCAACCTCGACCTGCACCATGATACATCTGAAATGTATTTATAATTTTTGATTGTTTCATGTTATTATAATACCACTTTTGGATACTTTTTATAGCAGTTTTATCATTTTTTACGGGCTAACCTGTTAATTCAGTGCCCAGAGCTAGTTGCCTTTGTCTGCATGTTTTTGATTTTCTAGAAAAATCCATATCTACGGACCTCCAAAAACACCGGGAATTTTTTTTCAAGTCCAGAGGATACCAAGAATTATCGGGATGGGCCGGGGGGACCCTGGCCTCCACGTGGTCTGGCGGAGCGGCCAGGGGACCACCCGTGTGGCTTTGCCGTGTGGGACCCCTGTGCACCGCCTTACGTCATTTCTTCCGCCTATAAATCCCATAATTCGAGAAACCGTTTGTACCATTTTCTCGTGATTTTTCCCGCCACAGCAAGTTCATGTTCCGGGGAGATTCAATCTGGATGCATGTTCTGGTACCCCGCCGAACAGGGAATCCATCACCAAAGCCATCTTCATCGACCTTGCTGCCACCATGACCATGCTTGAGTAGCTTCCTTAGGAGCTTAGGGTCCATAGCAGTAGCTAGATGGCATCCTCTCTCCCTTCTGATTCAATTAATTAGCTGCCTCACATGACCGTGATCAATATGATCTAATCGGTGGTTGTGTTTGTTGAGATATGATGAATTTTCACTTTATGATCAGTTTGGTCATTGAATTATATTGAATCTTATGAAGTTTCTTTGCTGAATAATTAAGTAGCCATCTATGCTTTTCGATTTATTTGTCATCTATGGCAACAATTGATAGGTAGTTCTCCAGAGAGAGTTGTGCATGACAGTGAATTTAATCTTGTGGTGATCTACCCCAATGACTTTACGTATTGTATTGTTGCTATTAATGATAAAAGGATGTTTTCTTTATCACTCCTGTATGGTGGTTTTACTGTTTACATTATGTCATCATGCTTATTACAATGCTTTGTTTGTCATGAATTTAATACTTTGAGATGCATGATGGATATCTATCTTGGGTGGAGCATTAGTTGTAGATGAAGTTGGATAATGGTCTACATACCACTGACATAATGCCTAGGCAAGATTATACTATGAATGATAATATTAATAAATATAAATATTGCAATTTAATCAATGCCTAATTGTAATTTGTTCACCACACCACACTTATCTTCTTGGAGAGATGCCACTACTGGTCTATTTTCCTTTATTGAAAACATCACTAAAAATACTTTACCTTGTTGTACCATTTTATTTATTTTAACTATCTATACCATACCGTGCAATTTACCCTTGTAACTAGCAGGACAAGAAGCTTAACAAACTTCTTGAAACGTTGGGGGCAAGAATTTTTTTGTTTTATGTGCAGGTACCGAAGACCTTGTTTGTTGGAAGAACTCTTGTGGGGTCGATAACCCTTGGTTCTCAATCGAGGGAAATAATTATTGCTAGGTTACTTCACCCTTACACGTGATGGTACCCAACCACTCTTACGAGAGAGCAAGCACACCACACCCTCTTCCTCGCATGTCACATATCGTTCCTCTTCCTTCCTAAGCTGAATGAGCTCCTTGACCAAATCCTTGGTTGATTGGCATCCCCGTCCTTGTTGCGATCATCCATTAACCATGGTCCACTTCATATGATACATGAACACCATCACCACACTCATGGTTTATATGCCCACATACTTCATAGAAGAATCCAAAATTTTCATACTTTATGGGGAGAATAATCTTCTCTTACTTGCTCAAATTAAGAGGTGCAAAGAGGGCCAGCGGTTCGATGACCTCAATATACACTCTAATGCACACATAGTTCTACTCGTAGATCCTTGTCAGTTATAGCTTGGAACCGGTGAAGACCTAGAATGTTATAAATCTGCGCCCATGCATGGGTGTGATCAAGCTTCACTACACCTAGTTTGCCCTTAGCATAACCTCTATCACCATTAGAAGCTCTCGGAAAGTCCAAGTTACTTGATGCATGACATGGTTCCAGTCTATGAGGAAAATAGTTGGATCACAAAGAGGTTATCATCTACCTCGCGATTGTTCAGGTCATAGGGTAGCTACCATGAAAACTTCATCATGTCTTTGAAGGTGCCAGCATTGAACCGCTTCCTCGTATTCACTCTTGCTACCGCTAGCCACCTTGCCGCCTTAGAAAACTTTGAGCTTTCCTCCTCTACAATGTAAACGTCTTGAATTCTGTATTTTACAGCTTCATAATTTTCGTTGCTGCCTCAAGGTCAATCTCCACCTGCAACAACACTGATACTAGGTGAAGGACACATCGACCTCTTTATCAGCCCAAGTGTGCTCAAGATCAAGGAGGAAGTGGATCAGGATTCAGTGATGGCTAAGGAGAAGAATCAACAAAGGTCACGATCACCAGAGTAGGGAAACCCTAGTCGCCTAGGGTAGTTCTATTGGATTCCTCTGTAGGGACTAGCAGTGGAGGAGCTTGAAAGAAATCTAAGATGGGGCGAAGCTACAAAACAAAAAAATCGAATACGAATACAACCAGTTAGATATTGCAAACATCGAGAAACTTAGATAATTATAGTGATCTTGTCCACATTACCTTACAAAATGAATTTCTAATTTTAAATAAATATATATATAACCTACTCCATAAAAAAAGAAACTATACCAAAATACTATTTAACAATGGATTATCGAGTTCACTAAAGATGAACTCTTCATTTCTTTGCATTCCTAAAGTGCATGAGAACATCTTCATGTTTGTACTTCCTTGTGATTTCTCTCTCTATGTTTACTACCAAGTTATTGGCTAGATAATCATCTTCCATAGTATTACATCACCTTGTCTTAATGACCTTCAATGTAGAGAATGCTCATTGGACACTTGCTGTAGAAACTGGAGGAGTTAGAAGCAATCGCAGCAATCGATCAACCAAATAGTAGATAGAATGTCTCGCTGCACATCATCTCTTTGATTAGGTGGGTATTGCCAAATTTGTGGACATAGTGCTTGATCCCGCTGCAAGACCCCCCCCAGAAATAGGACTTCATTTTTATGATGAAATTGTTGTTGCGGCATCGAAGGAATGTAGTCCCTTTTGCTCAAATCTAGCAACAACAGAGGAGGCTTAACATGTATTGCTTCGGTTTGTGTCAGTTCATTAGCTTTACATTCAACCGAATCACCTCTCTTTGTTTTGAAACATGCATCAATTGTTTTCCTCATAAGCATCACTGCGTCCTTTTGTAAAGGACATTTTCTATCCAGCACAAAATCCATGACCTAATTAGATTTTCCCCCAACTTAGAAAGAACTCTAAATGTCCACAATTTCTAGAGGGGAGAGAGCCAGCGAGTGCAGTTTGCTCGCTAGCTCACTTTGGCACTGCACACGATGCCATTGTTACCTGATGCTCTCTGCGTACGTGCGGCGTCGACAAGATGAGGCCAGGACTCAACAGGCAGGAGCGAAGGAGTCTCTGATCACCAATCCCTATTCGCCCGTCTGCCAGCAACCGACCTCCACGCTGGCAAGCCCCACCCCCACTCTCAGGCCCCTCCCAATGCTCCATGTGCAGGTGTTAACGCTGCCATGTAAACAAAAAAATGATGTGGCAAGGTAATTAAGAGGAGAGAGATGTGTGTGGTGACCCTAGGAAGAAACAATGCCAAGCACGAGAACCTAGGCAAAACACTTAAATGAAAGAAGCCCACCAATGCATGGACAACTTTAGTTGCTAAATATTTAAATGAGATGCTTAGCTACAACAAGTTAAGCATTTTTGCATTGAGGACTTTAGTTGCTTAACTCTTTAATGTTCTTAGCACCTCATCTTAGCATCGATGCATTGGAAGAGGCCTCAGGGATCTGATGTCGCGGGTCAAACATGAAATCTTGGTTGCTCACCGGATCACTTTGTTCCTCTCCAGGAGGTGAGATCAATGAGTAGATGAGAAATTGTGCCTTTTGGTCTGTAGTACATAGGGCTAGTAAAGAAAAAATATTCCCAAATGATAAGTGCCAGACGATCAGGTGTGTGGCACTCTGGACCTGATGTTTTTCACCGGCAATTCCAGGACTAGGGTAGTTTTGAGGGAAACAAGTAGTTGAAAAGAAGAGACGAATTTATATACATTAATTAGATTTTTTTGAGGGGTGGTATATATGGCGGCTGCTAGGCGCCATCCGGATGTACGCGGACGAAACAACATCCGCCTTGATAGCCATCAGATCTTGAGCGCAAGGCCGTCCGATCTTGTCGTCGGTACATCACTTGCTGCATCGCCTCTTGATATGTCTCCAACGTATCTACTTTTCCAAACACTTTTTCCCTTGTTTTGGACTCTAACTTGTATGATTTGAATGGAACTAACCCGGACTGACGCTGTTTTCAGCAGAATTGCCATGATGTTGTTTTATGTGCAGAAAACAAAAGTTCTTGGAATAACCTGAAACTCCACGGGATATCTTACAATAAATAATAAAAAATACTTGCCAAAGATGAAGACCAGGGGGCCCACACCCTTCTCACAAGGGTGGGGGCGCCCCCCTAGGGCGCGCCCCCCTACCTCGTGGGCCCCCTGGAGACCCCCGACTCCAACTCCAACTCTATATAACTGCTTTCGGGGAGAAAAAATAGGAGAGAAGAAATCATCGCGTTTTATGATACGGAGCCACCGCCAAGCCCTAAAACCTCTCGGGAGGGCTGATCTGGAGTCCGTTCGGTGCTCCGGGGAGGGGGATTCGTCGTCGTCGTCATCATCAACCATCCTCCATCACCAATTTCATGATGCTCACCGCCGTGCGTGAGTAATTCCATCATAGACTTGTTGGACGGTGATGGGTTGGATGAGATTCACCATGTAATCGAGTTAGTTTTGTTAGGGTTTGATCCCTAGTATCCACTATGTTCTGGGATTGATGTTTCTATGACTTTACTATGCTTAATGCTTGTCACTAGGGCCCGAGTGCCATGATTTCAGATCTGAACATATTATGTTTTCATCAATATATGAGAGTTCTAGATCCTATCTTGCAAGTCTATAGTCACCTATTATGTGTTATGATCCGTTAACCCCGAAGTGACAATAATCGGGATACTTACCGGTGATGACCGTAGTTTGAGGAGTTCATGTATTCACTATGTGCTAATGCTTTGTTCCGGTTCTCTCTTAAAAGGAGGCCTTAATATCCCTTAGTTTCCATTAGGACCCCGCTGCCACGGGAGGGTAGGACAAAAGATGTCATGCAATTTCTTTTCCATAAGCACGTATGACTATATTCGGAATACATGCCTACATTACATTGATGAATTGGAGCTAGTTCTGTGTCACCCTATGTTATGACTGTTACATGATGAACCGCATCCGGCATAATTATCCATCATTGATCCAATGCCTACGAGCTTTCCATATACTGGTTTACGCTTATTTACTTTCCCGTTGCTATTGTTACAATCACTACAAAATACCAAAAACATTACTTTGCTTTCATTACTCTTTTGTTACCGTTACCATCACTATCATATTACTTTGCTACTAAACACTCCGCTGCAGATACTAAGTTTCCAGGTGTGGTTGAATTGACAACTCAGCTGCTAATACTTGAGAATATTCTTTGGCTCCCCTTGTGTCGAATCAATAAATTTTGGTTGAATACTCTACCCTCGAAAGCTGTTGCGATCCCCTATACTTGTGGGTTATCAAGACTAATTTCTGGCGCCATTGCCGGGGAGCATAGCTCTATTTTTTGAGGCACTTGGGATTTATATCTGCTGGACACTATGAAGAACATGAGAGATCCAAAAACTAAGATTTATCCCTCAACTACGAGGGGAGGTAAGGAACTGCCCTGTAGCTCTACACTTGATTCACCTTCTGTTATGAGTAAGCTTGCGACACCTACACCTGCTTCTGCTATTCGTTTTGATATGTCGCATGTTATTGATGATGCTACTTCTGCTATGCATGATACTTATGATGAAACTACCTCTATGCCTGATACTACTATGCCACTTAGTGATTTTCTAGAGGAACGACTTGCTAGGGCTAGAGAGATTGAAAATATTGAATCTGATTATGAAGATGAAAGTGATGATGAAGAATCACTTGTTATTCCTAAGGGTTATTTATTTGATCAAGATGCTTCTTTAGCTATTTTAGCCTGCAAAGATAGATATGAACTCAAAAGGTTATTAGCTAAATGGAATAAGCAATCTCCAAATGCTAGGATGAGACCTGACCCTGCTTTTGCTACTTCACCTATATGTGTTGCTGATAAGGATTATGAATTCTCTGTTGATCCTAATATAATTACTTTGGTTGAATCTAATCCTTTTCATGGCTATGGATCTGAAACTATTGTAGCACATCTTACTAAATTAAATGATATAGCCACCCTATTCACTAATGATGAGAGATCTCGCTACTTTTATATCCTTAAAATATTTCCGTTCTCTTTAAAGGGTGATGCTAAGATATGGTTTAATTCTCTTGATCCTGGTTGTGTGCGTAGTCCCCAGGATATGATTTACTACTTCTCTGCTAAATATTTCCCTGCTCATAAGAAACAAGCTGCTTTAAAGGAAATATACAACTTTGCGCAAATTAAAGAAGAGAGTCTCCCACAAGCTTGGGGGAGGCTTCTCAAGTTACTTAATGCTTTGCCTGATCATCCTCTTAACAAAAATGAAATACTTGATATCTTTTATAATGGACTAACCGGTGCTTCCACAGATTACATGGATAGTTATGCTGGTTCTCTTTTCAGGGAAAGAACACCGGATGAAGCTAAAATCTTATTGAATAATATGTTGACAAATGAAAATAATTGGGCACCACTTGAGCCAGCTCCTGCTCCAATTAATGATCCTATTCCTAAACCAACTCCGAAGAAGAGAGGTGTTCTATTTCTCAGTCTTGAAGATATGCAAGAGGCAAAGAAATCTATGAAAGAAAAATGTATTAAAGCTGAAGATGTTAAGAATTTACCTCATATTGAAGAAATAGTTGGTCTTAATTTACCGCTTGATGAAGAAATTTATGATCTTAATCCTTTATTTATTGAAGAACCTCCAGACCTCGATAACCCGACACAGGTAGTAAAGGTAAATTCTCTCTATAGATATGATAAAGCTGAAATCCCTCCTACTAAATTTGCTAGCCAATGCTTAGATGAGTTTGATGATTTTATGGTTAAGCAAGAAGACTTCAATGCTTATTTTGGTAGAGAATTAAAACACAATGCTTATATGAATGAACACTTGAGTGATTATATGTCTAGAGTTAAAGGTGAACTTAAACTCATTAGTAAACATGCTTCTATGGTTACCACTCAAGTAGAACAAGTACTTAAAGCTCAAAAAGAATTGCTCAATGAGATGAATAGTAAGAAAAATGATTATGCTGTTAAAGTGGCTACTAGAACTGGTAGAATGACTCAGGAACCTTTGTATCGTGAAGGCTACCCAAAGAGAATTGAGCAAGATTCTCAGAGAAATAAAATTGATACATCTAGTTCTTCTAAAAAGAAGAAAAAGAAAAATGATAGAACTGTGCAAACTTCTAGTGAACCTATTGCTGAACCACCTGATAATCCAAATGATATCTCTATGTTTGATGCTGAAACACAATCTGGTAATAAACATGAACCTAATTAAAATGTTAATGATGATGTTCATATTAATGCTCAACCTAGTAGTGATAATGATGTAGAAATTGAACCTATTGTTGATCTTGATAACCCACAATCAAAGAATCAACGTTATGATAAGAAAGACTTTGTTGCTAGGAAACATGGTAAAGAAAGAGAACCTTGGGTTTAGAAACCCATGCCTTTTCCTCCCAAACCATCCAAGAAAAAACATGATGAGGATTTTGAGCGCTTTGCTGAAATGATTAGACCTATATTTTTGCGTATGTGATTGACTGATATACTCAAAACAAATCCTTATGCTAAGTACATGAAAGATATTATTACAAGTAAGAGAAAGATACCGGAAGCTGAAATTTCCACCATGCTTGCTAATTATACTATTAAGGGTGGAATACCAAAGAAACTTGGAGATCCAGGAGTACCTACTATACCATGCTCCATTAAAAGAAACTATGTTAAAACTGGTTTATGTGATCTTGGAGCCGGTGTTAGTGTTATGCCTCTCTCTTTATATCGTAGACTTGATTTGAATAAGTTGACATCTATTGAAATATCTTTGCAAATGGCTGATAAGTCAACTGCTGTACCTGTTGGTATTTGTGAGGATGTGCCTGTTGTGGTTGCAAACGTTACTATTTTAACGGACTTTGTTATTCTTAATATTCCCGAGGATGATAGTATGTCTATTATTCTTGGAAGACCTTTTCTTAATACTGTAGGGGCTTTTATTGATTGCAACAAAGGCAATGTCACTTTTCATGTTAATGGTAATGAGCATACGGTACACTTCCCTAGGAAACAACCTCAAGTTCATAGTATCAATTCTATCAGAAAAATTCCATCGATTATATTTGGAGGTTTTGAATTTCCTCTTCCTACTGTCTAGAAGAAATATGATATACTTATTATTGGGGATGTGCATATCCCTGTTGAGGTAACCTAGTGTTATTCGAAATTTCTCCGGTTTCATTTTAATCGGAATGAGTTTGTTAACAAGACTTGATCAACCTTATCAGTGGATTCCTTTTGACGAGCATGAGATGGATGAAACTAGAAGCACAACCTTTTGTACCCTCTCTATACTTTCTGTTATTTAGTTGAAATAAAGTAAAAATAAATAATTTTCCGTCTGTTATCTGATTATCCGTGCAATATAAAAATACCTCGAAAATAAAAGTTCTCCAAATGCCCCAAAAATTAAATATGATTTTTATAGAATATTTGAGGATTTATGGAACAAAGAACACACCAGGGGGGCCAACCACCTTGCCACGAGAGTGGAGGGCGCGCCCACCCCCCTAGGGCGCGCCCCTTGCCTCGTGGGCCCATGGTGGCCCTCCTCCACTTACTCTTTCAGCCACACACTTCATCTTCCTCCCCCAAACACGAAAAACTAGCTCAAACCCGAGTCCAAACTCGTTTTGCTGCCATTTTCGATCTCCTTGCTCAAAGCACCTCTCACAAAACTGCTTGGGGAGATTGTTCCTTGGTATGTGACTCCTCCATTGGTCCAATTAGTTTTTGTTCTAGTGCTTTATTCATTGCAAATTTGTGTTGCTTATGTGACCCTGTTCTTGAGCTTGCATGTCAAATTTATATGGTCAAAAGTAGTTTTGATGCATGATATAGGCCCTAGGCACTTGTAGGAGTAGTTTCTATCAATATTATTGAGTTTGGTTTACTTTTATTTTGAAGTTACTAAAAATTTCAGAATTTTTCAGAAACTGATGAGGAGATTATTGAGGGGCTCATCGAGCCAAAGCTCGAAGGAATCATTCTTCTTCCTCATCACAGTACGACCCCAACAACTATTATTATGGATATCAGCCAGGCCAGCCGTGGCCATAGACCAACTTAGGCCAAAAGCCAAAGCTTGGGGGAGTACGTATTTCTCACCGACACTACATTTATGTTCACACACACTCATTGCTAGATGTCGGTGCTCATACTTTTTCATTGTATCGTCCATGCTAGTTTATTTCCTTTTATGCTTTCTTCTTGTGTGTTTGATAAACCTTAAAAAACCAAAAAAAATAGTTGTAGCTTTTAATTAATTTACTTTCCATGCTTGTAGTAGTAATTAAAAAGAAAACCCAAAAATATTTCCCGTTCTTCTTTTGCTTGTTGGGAGCTTTCCCGTGTAAATAGTTTTATTTCTTTTCTTTTCTTTGGGGGTCAGTAGGAGAAGACCATGATTAAATTGTTGAAGTGGCTCTTACATGCATTATTGTTTATCTAACAAAAGAGCCCATATTGCCTTGTCTTCTCCTGTTTATTGAATGCTCGCAGATTCCAGCTTAGTCCAATGCACATGCACTCTTATTATTATTCACATCGTTTGGTCGTGCAAGTGAAAGGCAATTATGATGATATATGATGGACTGACTGAGATGAGAAAAGCTGGTATGAACTCGACCTCTTTTGTTTTTGTAAATATGATGAGTTCATCGTTCTTGATTCAGCTTGTTATGAATAAACATGTTTGCAATGACAATTAGAGATCATAGTTGCTTCTGCCATGCTTGATTAGCTATGAGTTATAATGATTTACCTTGCGTGCCAACATGCTATTAAAATGGTTATGATGTGGTATGGTAGGGTGGTATCCTCCTCTGAATGATTTAAGTGACTTGACTTGGCACATGTTCACGCATGTAGTTAAAACGAATCAACATAGCCTTCACGATATTTATGTTCATGGTGGAATATATCCTACTCATGCTTGCATCCAATGTTCATTAATTTTAATGCATGTACATGGATGTTGTCGCTCTCTAGTTGGTCGCTTCCCAGTCTTTTGCTAGCCTTCACCTGTACTAAGCGGGAATACTGCTTGTGCATCCAAACTCCTTAAACCCCAAAGTTATTCCACATGAGTCCACTATACCTTCCTATTTGCGGTATCTACCTGCCTTCCAAGTAAATTTGTATGTGCCAAACTCTAAACCTTCAAATAATCATCCTGTTTTGTATGCTCGAATAGCTCATGTATCAACTAGGGTTGTCTGTATCTTCCATATTATGCGGGTTATTCTCAAGAGGAGTGGACTCCGCTCCTCACTCACGAGATAAAGGGCTGGTCACCGGGATGCCCAGTCCCATGCTTTATGCAAACTAAATCAAAATAATAGCAAACAAAACTCCCCCTGGGACCTGATGTATGTTGGAGGCACTCGTTGTTTCAAGCAAGCCATGGATTGATGTTTGTTGGTGGAGGGGGAGTATAAACTTTACCATTCTGTTTGGGAACCGCCAATAATGTGTGTAGCATGGAAGATATCGCCATCTCTCGGCTGTTATGTTGACAATGAAAGTATACCGCTCAAAATGTTATTCACCTCTATTTTAAAACCGAGCTCTGGCACCTCTACAAATCCATGCTTCCCTCTGCGAAGGGCCTATCTATTTACTTTTATGTTGATTGATCACCCTCTTATTAAAAAGCACTAGCTGGAGAGTGCAGCTGTCATTTGCATTCATTGTTGTTAGTTTATATTGGGTGTGACTATGATTGGATCTCCTTTACCATGAATTACAATGTATAGTCAGTCCTTGATCTTTAAAGGTGCTCTGCATTTATGTTTTGCGGTCTCAGAAGGGCTAGCGAGATACCATCTTGTTATATCATATTCTAATTGTTTTGAGAAAGTGTTGTCATCCGAGATTTATTATTATGGCTTGCTAGTTGATTATGTTATTGATATGAGTAATCATGAGACCTACGAATTATTGCAACTGTGGTTAGTTATAATCTTTTCTAAAAACTTGAATGCTAGCTTGACATATTTACAACAACAAGAGCAAACAGAGTTTGTAAAAGTTTTTCTTTATTTCTTTCAGTTTGTCAACTGAATTGCTTGAGGACAAGCAAGGGTTTAAGCTTGGGGGAGTTGATACCTCTCCAACGTATCTACTTTTCCAAACACTTTTGCCCTTGTTTGGACTCTAACTTGTATGATTTGAATGGAACTAACCCGGACTGACGCTGTTTTCAGCAGAATTGCCATGATGTTGTTTTATGTGCAGAAAACAAAAGTTCTTGGAATGACCTGAAACTCCACAGGATATCTTACAATAAATAATAAAAAATTCTCGCCAAAGATGAAGACCAGGGGGCCCACACCCTTCTCACGAGGGTGGGGGGCGCCCCCCTAGGGCGCGCCCCTACCTTGTGGGCCCCCTGGAGACCCCCCAACTCTAACTCCAACTCTATATAACTGCTTTTGGTGAGAAAACAATATGAGAGAAGAAATCATCGCGTTTTACAATATGGAGCCGCCGCCAAGCCCTAAAACCTCTCGGGAGGGCTGATCTGGAGTCCGTTTGGGGCTCCGGAGAGGGGGATTCGTCGCCGTCATCATCATCAACCATCCTCCATCACCAATTTCATGATGCTCACCGCCGTGCGTGAGTAATTCCATCGTAGGCTTGTTGGACGGTGATGGGTTGGATGAGATTCACCATGTAATCGAGTTAGTTTTGTTAGGGTTTGATCCCTAGTATCCACTATGTTCTGAGATTGATGTTGCTATGAATATGCTATGCTTAATGCTTGTCACTAGGGCCCGAGTGCCATGATTTCAGATCTGAACCTATTATGTTTTCATCAATATATGAGAGTTCTAGATCCTATCTTGCAAGTCTATAGTCACCTATTATGTGTTATGATCCGTTAACCCCGAAGTGACAATAATCGGGATACTTACCGGTGATGACCGTAGTTTGAGGAGTTCATGTATTCACTATGTGCTAATGCTTTGTTCCGTTTCTCGATTAAAAGGAGGCCTTAATATCCCTTAGTTTCCATTAGGACCCCGCTGTCACGGGAGGGTAGGACAAAAGATGTCATGCAATTTCTTTTCCATAAGCACGTATGACTATATTCAGAATACATGCCTACATTACATTGACGAATTGGAGCTAGTTCTGTGTCACCCTATGTTATGACTGTTACATGATGAACCGCATCCGGCATAATTATCCATCATTGATCCAATGCCTACGAGCTTTCCATATACTGGTTTACGCTTATTTACTTTCCCGTTGCTATTGTTACAATCACTACAAAATACCAAAAACATTACTTTGCTTTCATTACTCTTTTGTTACCGTTACCATCACTATCATATTACTTTGCTACTAAACACTCCGCTGCAGATACTAAGTTTCCAGGTGTGGTTGCATTGACAACTCAGCTGCTAATACTTGAGAATATTCTTTGGCTCCCTTGAGTCGAATCAATAAATTTGGGTTGAATACCCTACCCTCGAAAGCTGTTGCGATCCCCTATACTTGTGGGTTATCACCTCTCTCGCAACCATGGTCTGCCCGTCATCACAGCTGTCACAACTCCATCATGGAGATGACTGGTATGAGCGTCGCTCTGGTAGAAACTCCGGCAACATCACAACAATGCCGCTCTCTTGTAGTAAAAAATCTAGTGACCTGGCAGCAACGTTGCCACGGTCCATCATAGCACCGCCGTAGACACACAACATTGCAGAGGTCGTCATTGCGGCATCGCCACACTACCATTGTTGCGGCCAGCTCACCGCTCACCACCGCTGCAACCCTATCGTTGCAGCAACCGGTGTTGCTACAGCCAAATGCACCGCCTATCACCACTGCTACAACCTCCCGTCGTAGCAGCCGGTGTTTCTGTAGCTGGATTCACCGCCGGTCACCGCTGCTGCAACCACCCTCGTCGCCGTAGTGGGCTCGCCGGCGGCCACTAGTGCTGCAACCCCTCATCGCAGCAGTCGATGTTGCTACATTCGTCTCGCCACCAACCAAAGCTGCAACTCCCCTCATTGCAGCATCATCGCTTTTGCGCCGTACCTGCCGCTGACCTCACAACATCTCACCGCCGTTCTTCTTCAGACGCCGTTGCAGCATTATCGCCTCGTTAGTGTGCTTCTCGAAGGTCGTAACATCCCTGTGGCCGCTTGCAGCATCTCCTGTCGACTTACTGCCGTGACGGCCTCCCTTGCCACAATACCGGCCTCGCGCTGCTGTGGTGGTCGCCATTGTGCTGCTCACCTCCGGTTTGCAACAACGGTAGCTGCTGCAATGAAAGGGTTGTGCGGCGGCAACGGTGGAAGTGCGGCCTTGTGATAACCCACAAGTATCGGGGATCGCAACAGTTTTTGAGGGTAGAGTATTCAACCCAAATTTATTGATTCGACACAAGGGGAGCGAAAGAATATTCTCAAGTATTAGCAGTTGAGTTGTCAATTCAACCACACCTAGATAACTTAATATCTGTAGCAAAGTATTTAGTAGAAAAGTAGTATGATAGTAACGGTAACGGTAGCAAAAGTAATATTTTTGGGTTTTGTAGTGATTGTAACAATAGCAACGGAAAAGTAAATAAGCGGAGAACAATATGTGAAAAGCTCATAGGCATTGGATCGGTGA
Source organism: Triticum dicoccoides (assembly GCF_002162155.2). Classification (NCBI taxonomy): domain Eukaryota; kingdom Viridiplantae; phylum Streptophyta; class Magnoliopsida; order Poales; family Poaceae; genus Triticum; species Triticum dicoccoides. The sequence goes on along the minus strand of NW_021230889.1, from coordinate 391 downwards.
TGGAGACTTATGCGGGATACGATTATTCATGCAACAGTTATAACATAGGGTGACACAGAACTAGCTCCAATTCATCAATGTAATGTAGGCATGTATTCCGAATATAGTCATACGTGCTTATGGAAAAGAACTTGCATGCCATCTTTTGTCCTACCCTCCCGTGGCAGTGGGGTCCTAACGGAAACTAAGGGATATTAAGGCCTCCTTTTAATTGAGTACCGGACCAAAGCATTAACACGTAGTGAATACATGAACTCCTCAAACTACGGTCATCACCGGGATTGGTCCCGATTATTGTCACTTCGGGGTTGCCGGATCATAACACATAGTAGGTGACTATAGACTTGCAAGATAGGATCAAGAACTCACATATATTCATGAAAACATAATA
>NW_021230888.1:0-1272 GCF_002162155.2 Triticum dicoccoides | reverse complement strand
TCTACTCCATATGAAAAGAATTTATATAGAAAACTAGTATCCGGTATAGTTCGTGCATCCGTGTATCCCTCAACTCCTCGACCGGCCGATCAACATCTGACGCATGGAATCAAAAGCAACACTAATTTGCAAGAATACGCCCGCAACAGCTCTTGCTAATTTGCTAATAGCCCCTCGGCAGAAGCAGGCCTTTGCTAAAATAGAAGTTTCTTAATCTGGATCCTCTCCTCCAATCGCTCCATGGCGGCGCCCTGGTGAATCCTTCGATGGCAGCCGCGCTTGGCCTACCACTGCGCTCGTCTGCCTCAAACGGATCCATGGTCCGGTTATCCCTTGAACGGTGGACGCGCTTGTCTGGCTTGGCCAGCCTCTGCGGTCTTCCGCTTCAAACGACTCCATGGCCCCGGTGATCCTTTTGACGCCCGCGGCGAGATCCACCATGTTTGGCCTACCTCCGCGCCCACCCGTCATCTTGCCGGTCCCTGACGCCGAGTCCGCCGCCGGACGCAACCTGCACACCATCACTAGGGCGTCCTGCTTACAACAAACCTGTTGGCAGAGAGCACAACTCAGCAACCCCTTGTATACCTACAGATTGTAGCTTGTGAGCTTATCCATTGCAATTGGTCTTTAGTGAATTGCGTGTGGCTTCAAAGTATAGAATTGAATTGTATATCGTTGGTCAGTTATAGAATTGAATTGTATATCGTTGGTCAGTATTTATCAGAGCTCAAGAAGGTGAATGTATGTACTACTTGCATATTATTGTAGCTTGTGAGTTCAGACTTCCGAGACAAGTGACTGTAGCTTGTTGTGAATGAAAAATTCAGTAATAAACAAATTTCTTATTGCCGAGTTCCTGGTGGTTTGAGGTGTTTTGTAGTACACAATCTGCCACAGCTGAAGCATGGCATAATATCACCTGCTGCTTCTGCATTCCTTGTGACCACGTTACTACTTTTCTTTCGCATATTCACAAACAAGAACATGTTGCTGTTGCTGCAAGCTTCCGGACCTGGAAGCTTACAAACAAGAAGTGATTGTGAAGGTGTTGTTGACTGAATTTTTTTGAACAAAACGATTGTTTAATTTCTTCTGGTGAATTCTATTGTTGAGGTTGATGTGGGTTTGCAAACTGAGTTGTTCCTTGTGTGATTCATATGCCACTGGAACAGAACGCATCTTATCGAACGGTCGCCGCGACAGCGACGATGGTACTATTTTAGCAACTAACAGCCAAACAAATGATGAATTGATGGTACTGTTATACAA
>NW_021230887.1:0-4136 GCF_002162155.2 Triticum dicoccoides | reverse complement strand
AGAGGCTGCGGCGGCGGCGAGTGCTAGGCGCGGCGGCGGCGGCAGGAGGAGTGGGCGCGGCGGCGGCTAGGGCTAGGCGCGGCGGCGGCGGCAGGAGGAGTTGGCGCGGCGGCGGCTAGGGCTAGGCGCGGCGGCGACGGGTTGCGGAAGCGATAGGATCACGGTAAAACTGATACCATGTAGAAGACTATAGGATGCAACTCAATTGTATTCCATCGGAGTCGGTTACATTATATACAAGAGGTGTCTTGCGTGACAAGCCAACTAACTCTACAATATCTCTAGAGATCAATCTATACAAGGCTAGAGATAAGAGGAGAATCAGTCGGAAATAAATACAAGGATATCACGTTTCAACAGTGCTTAAACATCACATGGTCCCGTTGACTTTGAGATTCAACTAACAACTAAATAAAAGTAGTAGGATGAATGAAGATGGGAAACCAGGTCCTTGTTGGTACCAGCAGCAGCAGTAAGGCTGGTCATAGTGGGGAGTAACTTAGACTAGTGTCATATGCATGACACTAGTCTAAGTTAACTAGTGTCATATGCATGACACTAGTCTAAGTTACTACCTTCATAATGCAAAGTAACATGATAGTAGTGTCATATATGGCTTCATTTATTAGCTTGTAGACTCATCTTGTCTTGGGAAGCGCTATGTTACAGTAACATATTATGTTGCCATCTCACATTAAATACTTGTCACATAAGCAAAAAATATTTGGAGTGCGCTATGTTACTAGGTAAGTTACTCCCACTATGACTAGCCTAATAGATGAATCAGCATCTTATTCGAAGACACGTAGTGATCTAAAACGTCTTATATATGTTGTTTACAGAGGGAGTATGTTTCTTTGATTTGATATATGGCAAAGCTACTTACATCACCAAACATCAAACGTTGCATTTCCTTGAGCAATGTCTTGTACAACCTCTATTCCAAAATAGACATTTTGGTAGGCTAAGAAGAAATAGCCTCAAAAAGTTTGGGTAAACAGGTTGAAGTTGGTCCTCCTGGAGATCATTGTGGAAGCGCCTTCTACTCACATTATTGATATCATTCATTCATCCTACTGATTGATATATGCTGCTTTAACAAAGACAAGACATATGTTCAGATGCATACCAAGTAGTACTGCCATTCTTTCATTTGTTCATCCTGCTAATCCACGCATGCTACTTCAGCAAGGATTGTCTATCGCCCACATTAGTATCTGTTGTATTTTTTTTTGAACAATTAATTACAGTAGGAGAGTTTCCTACTGACTTTTCATTTCATCAGACAAGGTTACATTTTTTTTTGAAAAGGGGACTCCCCGGCCTCTGCATCAGAAAGATGCATACGGCCATATTTATAAATAAATAAAGTAGTTTAACAAGGTCTTGCCCTCTGCAAACAGACAAGGTTACATGGGGGTAGGGGTTTGTACAGGGATGGTGTGTGGCCTACTAGGCAACCAACAGGGGATGGCCAGCATTCACCACTCTCCCTATCTCCCTACATTTTACAAGGTTCTATGTTACACAAGGGTTTGTACAAGATTGGAAATAAATGGTTCCAACGAGGGCTTAGCCCTATGGACAAGCAACGGGAAGTCTGTTTTAAATCTCCTCCTCCAAGAGGCCAAGGTGGGAGGAATGCCCCTGAACACTTTGTTATTACGCTCCTTCCATATACTCCAAGCCGCCGTCAAGAATATCTCCACGAATATGGGTCTTGTCGACTGTTGTCGTCCAGAGTGAATGATTTCTAGTCTCTTGCCTCCGTGCGCCCATTGGAATCCAAGTTCCCTCCAGCAGTCTCCACTGAAGGGGCATTCAAAAAATAAGTTCTCGACGGTCTCCTCCGCTTGTTGTGTGCACAACACACATTCCACTCCATCCGTGATGTTATAGTGCCTTCTCTTCAACATGTTTTTGGTGTTCACACGGTCAGCCAGCAGCAGCCACGCGAACACCTTTATTTTCATCGTACATTTGCATTTCCAAATCCATCCAAACGCGTCATCTTCCACAACCCCCCTGAAGTAGTTTTTATAAAATTTTCTGGAGGAGTATGGTCCATCCCACGAGCAGACCCATGCATCCCTCTGCGTAGCATCCGCCATCCGGGTTGATTCCGCTTGTTAACTCTTGCATATCCAGCACCTCATCACTTGGTAGCTTGGATAGAGGCAGATGAAACCCTTGTTGAATATTTGTAATGGATAAAAAGGAGTCAACAAATGCATCTTCCATTGTGGTGAAGGAGAACCCCCGAGGGTGTGACGACTCTAGGGTTTCATCCAGCACATATCCTTCCAAAACAGCACCGACGAACCATTGCTGATCACAACTTTGGTGATCCCGCTGTAGATGTCACTTAGTTTCATCACGTCCCTCCACCAGAAAGATCCACACACGTCAGCAGCATGGGGGATCTGATGTTCGTAGTATGTGCCCCAGATCAAGTTGCACCACGGTGTATCTTTCTTGTTGTAGAAGCAGTGTAGGAACTTAAGTAGCATCCCTTCGTTTTTTTCGACAAAGGGTGGATTTTATTATCTCAAAATGAAGCATCAAGCCGATACAAACATCATAAGCACACACCCGGGCTCTACATAGCTAGGATGCACACAGCCGACACTAACACGCACAGAAAAAAAAACAAGCTAGCAAAAAGCAAAGTCATATAAGACCATTGCTATGACCGAGCGAGGAAAAAAACCCGAAGAGATCAAATCTGCGATCGACAAACTATAACCATGACCATATCCGCACCAACCATCGAGATTCTTCAACAGCAACGCCTTCAAGAAGGGAGTGATGCTCAAGCCAGCAGCCCTTCGTTTTGAACCCTGATGTCCAAGATCCCTAAACCTCATGTTTCTTGGGTCTGCATAGCAGGTCCCAGGCAGCCAAAGAGTTACATGTCTCGCCCTGTTCGGTTTCTTTGCACCAGAGGCATTGTCGCCTAATTTTATCCATGTGCTCTATCAGTTTAAGTGGGAATTTGAGAGTGCACATGGGGTATATCATGAGAGAGGTGATCAGCGAGTTGAGCAAGGTCAATTTACTCCCCTGGTTCATCATGCAAAGTGAGGATGAGAGTTTGCGTTCAGCTTTCTCCACGATAGGCATGAGCTCGTTCACCGGGGGCCTGGTGGTTCCCATGGGCAAACCAAGGTACGTGAAGGGCATCGTCCCAATAGAGCATTGCCATATTTGAGCCAACCCGGTAGTTAGAGTTTCATCAACATTGAGGGGTACCAATATAGACTTGCCAAAGTTTATCTTGAGGCCGATAGAATCTGCGTAGTCGATCAATATCTGCTTGATAGCGAGTGCTTGCGTCGGGCTCGTCGGCATTACTAGGATGGTGTCATTGGCGTATTGTACCATGGGGTAGTCCATCACTCCACGGGAGGGGATCGGCAGCTCGATCAGCCCACGATTATATGCATCATTGATGGTTGATTGTAGCAAGTCGGTTGCCAGTACGAAAATAAGGGGGGAGAGCGGGTCACCCTGTCACACTCCGCAGCTGCAGTCAAATTGCCTCCCCCGGACCCCATTTAGGAGCACAGAAGATCTCCCTGATCCAAAGATGCTCTTAATCCATCCAAGCCAACGGTCATCAAATACCATTTGTTCCATAATCTTGATCATAGCAGAGTGGTTGGTAGTATCGAACGTTCGCAAAATCAAGTTTGAGCAGTACTATAGGTTTTTTTTGGAGTTCTGGCATTGATAAATATACTCGAAGGCCCACGCAAGGCAGTCTTGTATAGTACGGGTACGTATGAACCCGTATTGGTTCTTATGGATTATGGTCAGTATCATCTTCTGGAGCCTGTTCGCGAGAACTTTGGTGATGATTTTCAACCAGCAATTCAGGAGCGTGATCAGACAGAAGTCATTGGCCGTTTCTGGCAAGCTGGTTTTTGGGATCAGGGTAATGAACCCGGAGTTGATTCTTGTGAGGTCAAGATTACCATGGTACAAGTCATCACAAAGCTTGTAAAAGTCCTTTTTTACAATGTGCCAACAAGTTTTGATGAATCCTCCATTAAAAGCCATCAGGGCCGGGGGCACGATCCGACGGCATAGATTTGACCACCTCGTCTATTTCAACGTTATCGAAAGGAGCTGAT
>NW_021230886.1:0-1669 GCF_002162155.2 Triticum dicoccoides | reverse complement strand
CCTTCAGAGCAGAACCCAGCCTAGTCTCCCCTTCACCGGTAGGGTGGTCAAGGAGGAGGTCCTCAAATCCCTACTTATTTCATCCACCATCACCCTAGCATATCCTTCTGGAATCGGCGGTGATAAGTTGCGCCGGGCCCAGTAGGATAAACAGAGCCAACAGCCGCCTTGACCTTCAAATTCATCCTTCACGTCATAATGTGGCAATTTTGAGACTCCGTGGTAGCATCCACGGGATAGCTGGCAGGAGCCGTCAAGACATGCTCCAGCTGAAGCAGCTCGGTGGAAGCCACGCTGCTTCTCCACTGAGATGGTGGGGTAGCTTCTTGGGAAGCTTCGGCAGGTCGTTTGCTGCGACCTGCTGCTTCTCATTCCTCTTCTCGTTCCTCTAGCCCCATTACCCTTTCGTGCAGCGCCTGCAGTTGGCCCTGCTCCAGTTTCTTCGTCCTCTCGTGGGTTTTGTAACCCCCTGCGTCCGGAAAACAAACCTTCCATGGAATGGAGCCTGGAGTGCCTCGTGTCCCTCTAGGGTGCTCAGGATTCCCGAGGGCCATTGGGAGCTCGTCCTTCTCCCTGTCTAGAACGAACGTCCCTCGCTGCGCTGCATTGATATAGTGCCGAAGCTTCTTGACTGGTATTTTCAGTTGCTCGTCCGTCCAATGGCACTTCCCTGATACAGGGTCCAAGGTTCCGCCAACCCCGAAGAACCAAGTCCGGCAACAGTCTGGCCACTTCATTGTCTCTGGTTCAATCCCTTTTTCAAGAAGATCATTCTCAGCCTTGGACCACTTAGGCCGGGCTTTGAGGTAGCCACCTGACCCCGTGCGATGGTGAAGCTTCTTCTTTGCAGCATTTTGCTTGTTTGTCGCCGACATCTTCTTACTCTTTTCCGATGTCTTATGGGCCACAAATGCAGGCCAGTGATCTTTGATCTTCTCATATTTGCCGATGAATTCTGGTGTCTTTTCTTTGTCTACAAACTTGTTCAGCTCTTTCCTCCACATCCTGAATAGGGTTGTCATCTTCTTAAGAGCACAAGACTTGATTAATTACTCTTTAACTGGCTTCTCCGTATCCTCCTCTGGCAGTAGGGTGAAATTTGCCTTCAGCTGAGTCGAAAGATCTTCTTTCTGCATATCATTGACATAAGACACCTCAGGGTCTTCCTCCTTAGGCTTATACCATTGCTGGATGCTGATCGGGATCTTGTCCCTAACAAGAACCCCGCACTAAGCAGAAAATGCGTTCTTTGTCCGGATGGGTTCAATCGGTTCGCCGTCGGGCATGATTTCTCTGATCTCAAACCTTTCATCCGAGCTCAACTTTTTCTTCGGGCCTCGTCTCCTTACCGAAGTTGTGCTCGATCCGGAGGGCTAGAAATTAAAAGGAAGAAAGATGAGAGTAATTAATATGTGTACATATACCAAAACAATGGATGCATCAATTAACTCGTTAGCACGGGCTTAACTAATATATATATACCTGGCCGGACTCGGTTCGGTCACCGAAGCAGTCAGCATTGTCTCCTTCTTGTACCTCCATCGTGTCACCGGAGCCATCACGAACATAGCCCTCTTCTTGTACCAGCATTAATGGGCCGAAGCCATCATGAACATAGCCCTCTTCTTCATCCAGTCCTTCCTGATCATCGGTGTCGTTGAGATATGAC
>NW_021230885.1:0-13162 GCF_002162155.2 Triticum dicoccoides | reverse complement strand
GCTTGCCTCTTCAGCTGTGAACTGAGGCATATGCGATGAGATGATTGGAGTTGAAGGGATATCATCCGCTTCAATTTCTTCGTCCAAATGCTCCGAAGAAGCAGCAGAAGGAACGTCTTTATTCGATCCGCTTGGGATCACATTATCTTCACCAAAAGGAACGAGTTCCTTTGATGGCATGCTTGAAACAGGAATAGCATCAATCGGATTCTCAAAAGAGCTGGTCAATTTCTTCATCTTCTTCGGTGCTGAAGACTGAGATGAAGTAGATGCTTTCCTTTTCTTCACTGCTGCTCGCTCCACAGCTTTGATTTTCTTCGCTTCTGATGCAGAAGGAAGAACTATACTTGTTGTTGGTGCAGGAGGAGCAGAGGAAATATGTTCAGTTTCCTCTGGCGCAACTGATGCAGTTGCCCTGGTTGGTTCAGATTCTTCAGGCTCGGCGGTTGATGCCTCACCTGGCCTGGCTTGTTCTTCAGGTGCAACACTAGTGGTTGCCCTTGCAATGTCATCAGCGGCTGGAATGCAATCATCAGCCCTGGTACTCTCATTTTCTTCAGTAGTCTGATTTTCATCAGCAGTGTTGGCATGTTCTTCAGTCGCCTGAGCAGATGCATCAGCCTGAGGAATTTCAATGTGCGTTTGAGTAGCAACATTGGGGGTGAATGTCTTTGCCAATTTTACAAATCTGACTTTGGCCCCCTTCCAGTCAGCATGGTAGGCATCAAATTCATCATTGAGGCTTTTGATCTCATCTTGAACAGCCACAAGTTCATCAGTTGTCATCTTGACATCATTCTTCTTCAAATAGCGCTCTTTCTTGTACTGCGCTTTCTTCAGCTGCCTGGCCTTCTCAGACTTCCATTTTTCTTTGCCTATGAAGGCGGTCAGCCAATGACTTTGGCCAGAGGTCAGCTTGAAGTTTGGCATAGGAGCGTTGGGGTCCTTGTGCCAGAGATCAATGTATTCAAGGATCAACTTAGGATCCAGTAGGAGAGGAACTTCACTTCATTTGGTTCTAGCGGCCCTCTGTTGTCTGTCTCTGATGATTTCCACGAGTTCATCATCATCAGCTTTGTTATCAAAGGGCGGTACTTCAAAGGCGACCTGCTTCTTTTGAGGACTGGGTCTAGTGCCTCATCCAGCAGTGGCCTTGGTCTTCAGCAATGTGGGGCCAATTGAGGAATGCAGAGGAGCTGAAGAACTTGCAGAGGCTCCTGAGGCAATAGATTTTCCTGTGGTCCTTTGGCACGAGGCAAGATGCACAGGTGCTGAGGACTTTGCCGGAGGAGCTGAGTGTTTTGGAACTTGAGGAACTGGGGCAGCTTGAGGGATTGGCCGTGAGGGCTTAGCTGAAGAGCTTGGCCGTGAGGGCATTGAAGAAGAAGCATTGGGCTTATGTGCAGGCTTCTTAGGCATAGCCTTCTTGGGCTTGCTAGCAGAGGCCTCAGCAGTGGCAGCAGCAGCAGAGTTTTCATTGAATTTCTTCACTGCCTCTTTTGCTACTTTGGCCAACTTAGCTTGATGCTTGGCCCATTCAGCAGGAAATTCCTCACCTCGTCTAATGCTTGAGGGATCGGCAACTTGGCCTGGTGCCAAGGGAGGTCTTGGGCATGAAGGGTGTACAGCGAATTTCTTCATGTACTTGGGTGTCACATATCTGTACTCCCTCCATTCTCTGGCCCATATTCTCTCTATTTTCTGAATGCGCACTTTGCGCTCATTCTTCGTTTCTTTTCCATGAATTGCCTCATCTGGAGTGCAATACCCTGCATAGATGTCTTCAGGGATTTCAAATGCAGTGTTGACTTCCAACTTCTTTCCTCCCTTTTGAGGTTTCTTTCCATCAACCATTTTCTTTAGCTGAGGGTTTTGAACAGTTGAATTCTCTGAATAGGTATGCAGTTTTTCTCGAGGAACGCTGCAAATGAGTTAAGTTGATGAGAACCTAGTGATTCAGCAGCAGACATGTGTACCTATGAACAGAGTATAGGTGCGAAGAATTTGGAGAGGTCATATGCGTTCTCAGAAGTTTTTGCAAAAAAACAAGTTTGAGGAATTTGACCAGATGTGTCTTGAGGAATTTCACTAAGCATTCTTTGACTTAGGTTCCATAGTTGTGTAGATTAAAAATCCACACAATTGAGGAATCTTGAAGAAAAATATGGCTTAGGAAACAAATCAAGAACAAATGTTTGTGTGAGGTGTTTAGAGTGTGAAGATTGAAGAATAAACACCTTTTGAAGATTTTAACGAAATCACTAGAATCAATAAGGGCAATAAAAGTGACTTTTAATTACCCTTGATGAAGAACACGACAAACTAGAAATGTAGATTGGAAGTTCGTCAGTCCAGATCTTCCATGCCCTAACTTGGCAGAGGAAGATAGCTATGGCGGCGGCGGAGTGAAGAAATCCGCGGCCTCACCAACGATGATGGAAGTAGCGGCGGCGCTAGGTTTTGAGAGCTTGAGCGAAGGAGTGAGTTTGAGCGGAACAGACTGAGGAAGGGAAGGGGTATATATAGCCATGGTGAAAAACTGCTCCTCTGAGGAAAATGGATGAACGTTTCCCTGACCTTTCTCATCCGTGTGACATGTGTCACGCACGTACTTTGAGGTGGAGATCATGTGAGATCGTGGGTGAATAGATAAGTATTATCGTGGAATGTGGAATGGTTTGAGCGGCAAAAGCCGAAAATTCAGATATGAAAATTTTAATGATTCGTCCGCAAATTCTTCAGCTGACAAGGACACAATGAAGATTATGAACGGGTTTCAAATAGAACGAGGAATTTGTGAACAGTGTGGGTTGAGTTTAGCATAGAGGGGGAAGGGTCCGATCACATTCACTTAGCAGAAAACACATCTTGAAGAAATAGCAATAAGTGAATGTTGTAGAGGACATAAACTCATATATTCATATAGCCAATGAAGAAAAACGATGGAAACAGTGAGGATATTGCAAAGTTTAAGAATTTGAACAACTGAGGAATTTCCAAAGTGAAGAAAAACTCAAATTGAAGATTTTCAACTTTTGTTGGTGGCGTGACCGACCGTATAAGAATGATGATTTCAGACACCACGTACAATTATCGTAGGGTTCTGAGAATAAAATTCTTTGTTAATTTCTTCACACTTAGAGGGTTAGTCTTCATTGATTGAAGAAAAACGTTACTTCATGTGTTGCACATCTAAGTCATCAATTTTGCATAAGTGTTAGGATGTGTGTCCTTTCCAAAGGACACTCGAACATTCTAAGATATTTAGCTCACACCGCAACTTGCTAAATCTCTTCTCATCCAATGGCTTTGTGAAGATATCAGCTAGCTGTTCTTCAGTCTTCACGTGCTCGATGGAGATGTCGCCCTTCAACACATGATCATGAAGAAAGTGATGACGGATCTGAATGTGCTTTGTCTTCGAGTGTTGAACTGGGTTATGAGCAATCTTGATGGCACTCTCATTGTCACAATAGAGTGGCACATTATTCACATTGATGTCGTAGTCCTTGAGAGTTTCTTTCATCCATAGCAATTGAGCACAACACGATCCAGCAGCAATGTACTCAGCTTCAGCAGTAGAAAGTGGTACGCAGTTCTGTTTCTTCGAAGACCAGCAGACCAAGGATCGTCCGAGGAAATGGCATGTGCCTGATGTTGACTTGTTGTCCACACGATCACCAGCATAGTCAGAGTCTGAATATCCAATGAGATCAAAAGCCGAGCCCTTGGGATACCATAATCCAAGTGTTGGAGTGTGAGTTAGATATCGAAGAATATGCTTCACAGCCTTATGGTGTGATTCCTTCGGTGTAGCTTGAAAACGGGCACACATGCAAACACTAAGCATAATATCTTGCCTAGATGCACATAAATACAATAAAGAACCAATCATGGAGCGATATACCTTTTGATCGAAGTCAATACCATTTTCATCAGTGCATAGATGGCCATTTGTGGGCATAGGGATTTTGATGCCTTTGCAATCTTGCCTCCCGAATTTCCTCAATACATCCTTGAGGTATTTTTCCTGAGATATGAATATGCCATTACGCTGTTGACGAATCTGAAGACCTAAGAAGAATTTCAATTCTCCCATCATAGACATTTGATATTCTTCACTCATCATGTAGGAAAATTTATCATTGTAACGTTGGTCAGTATAGCCAAAGATGATATCATCAACATATATTTGGCACACGAATAATTCATTATCATAAGCTTTGGTGAAAAGAGTTGGGTCAAGTGAACCGGGTTTGAAGCCTTTCTTCATGAGGAATTCCTTCAAAGTATCATACCATGCCCGAGGGGCCTGCTTGAGGCCATAGAGGGCCTTATTGAGTCTGAAGACTTTGTCAGGATGCTTTGGATCTTCAAAACCTGGGGGTTGAGCAACATATACGTCTTCCTCAAGCTTACCATTGAGGAATGCACTTTTCACATCCATTTGATATAAGATGATATTATGATGGTTAACATAAGAAAGTAATATGCGAAATGCTTCAAGTCTAGCAACATGTGCAAATGTTTCATTGAAATCAATTCCTTCAACCTATGTGTAGCCTTGAGCTACAAGTCGTGCCTTATTCCTCACCACAAGGCCATTTTCATCTTGCTTGTTACGGTAGATCCATTTTGTGCCTATGATATTGTGCTTGCGAGGGTCTGGTCGCTTGACAAGTTCCCAGATATTGTTGAGCTCGAACTGATGTAATTCCTCTTGCATAGCTTGAATCCACTCAGGATCCAGAAATGCTTCATCTACCTTAGTGGGCTCTGTGATAGAGACGAAAGCAAAGTGCCCACAAAAGTTAGATAAATGTGAAGCTTTTGAGCGTGTGAGAGGACCTGGTGCGTTGATGTCGCTGATGATTTTCTCAATCTGCACTTCATTAGCGACGCGAGGATGAGCTGGTTGATGATGAGGAATTTGCTCAGCATTTCTTCAGAGCCATTTTCGTGAGGTGCACCAGCATGATGTTCTTCATGTTCTGGAATGACTTCTTCAGCAGATTCTTCGGTAGGAATGACATCCTCAGTAGCCTTTAACCTAATGGATTCCCCAGGAGATATTTCATCTATCACAGGAGGTAGGTGCTCTCTTTGCGAGCCATTAGTTTCATCGAACCGCACATCTACAGTTTCAACAACCTTGTGGTGATAGGTGTTGAAGACTCTATAGGTGTGTGAATCCTTACCATAACCAAGCATAAAACCTTCATGTGCTTTCGGTGCAAATTTAGAACTGTGATGAGGATCTCTAATCCAGTATTTAGCACCGAAGACTTTGAAATAACTCACATTAGGTTTCTTGTCAGTGAGGAGTTCATATGCAGTCTTCTTTAAGAATTTGTGAAGATATACTTTGTTGATGATGTGGCACACAGTATCTATTGCCTCAGGCCAGAAGCGAGGAGGCGTCTTGTACTCATCAAGCATAGTGCGGACCATCTCAACAAGAGTCCTGTTCTTGCGCTCCACGACTCCATTTTGCTAAGGAGTACAAGGAGCAGATAACTCATGAGCAATACCAAGTTCATCAAGATAGTCATCAAGACCAGTGTTCTTGAACTCAGTTCCATTGTCACTTCTGATGTGCTTGATCTTCACACCAAAATTGGTTGAAGCCCTTGAGGAAAATCATTTGAAGATTTCCTGCACTTCAGTTTTGTAAGTGATGATATGCACCCGTGTATAACGAGAATAATCATCAACAATGACAACGCCATATAAAGGTGCAGCATTAGTAAATGTGGCATAGTGAGTAGGGCCAGAGAGATCCATGTGAAGCAATTCAAATGGACGAGTGGTAGTCATGATGGTCTTTGAGGGATGCTTGGCCTTGGTCATCTTTCTAGCTTCACAGGCTCCACACAAATGGTCCTTGAGGAATTTGACACCCTCGATGCCAATGACATGCTTTTCTTTGCGAGTGTGTGCAAGTTCCTCATCCCAGCATGACCAAGTCGTAGATGCCATAGCCAGCCTTCTAAAGCTTTTACAAGTAGACATGTAGCAGGTTGTGGTTCTATAGAGAAATCAACAATATACAAATCTCCTCTCCTAAAGCCTTCGAAGACTTTGGAATTGTCAGCTTCCATGATCACAACACAACGATACTTGCCAAAGACAACAACCATATCAAGATCACAAATCATTGATACAGACATGAGGTTGAACCCTAAGGACTCGACAAGCATGACTTTTTCCATGTATTGATCTTTTGAGATTGCAACCTTACCTAGACCCAATACCTTGCTTTCGGCTTTGTCAGCATATGCTTCAGATGCGATGGAGATAAGGGGGCGTCCATCAATAGATTCTTATCACCAGTCATGTGATTTGTGCATCCACTATTGAGGACCCACTCAGTGGCTTTGGGTTGATCATCCTGAAGATGAATTAGTGCAGCTTACGAACTCATATACTTCATTAGTGAAGAATATGAAATTAATTTCATCAGATCAATTTCATCAAGCAATAGAACAAATATAGCAATGTGAGGATGTGAGAAATGAAAATTCATTTTGTCATGATTAGCTTGCGTCCTTTCAAGCATATTCAGGTCTCCAGCAAATTCTTCAGACGTTTAGGTTCGTCTGGAGACCTGACCCTGCATAAGAGATTAGTTCTTTTTCTTCACCACCCACATCTGAAGGGGTGGCAAAGAGTTCATCATTCTGCGAGCTCCATAAGAGAAAGGTGGCATAGATGCCAGTCCACTTCGTTTCGCGTATGAGGGGTTAGGGTAAGCATATGAGTAAGCAGAGAAATTCTTCGAGGATTTATGAACATAATGATTTAAAGAATAGTGCACATATCCATAATCCTTAGCCTTTCCCTGCGAAATAGAGGTGTTAGCTCTAGTACGCCGGTGGACCAGCAGTCTAGGGTTTCGAGAGGGGAGGGGAGAAAGGCTGATGAAGTACAGACGGCGTGATGTGAGATGCTCTGGTGCTGTGGAGTTAGTCGTCTTTGCGGGAGGGGAGAGGAAATGGGGGTGTCGTGTAGTGGGGGGAACCGGAAGTTACCAAAGCAGCCCCAACCTATTATGTAGATGAGGGCGGTATTGTAACTGTTGGTTTCCGTGCACCAAGGACAAAAGGGGAATTTTGCATGCTAAAAACTAAGGTGGCAGAAATTTTAGAAGGAGGCGGGAGATTTTGCCGCCCGCGGGATCATTCGTATCCAGTTTCAACTAATTTTGGACCGTGCTAGCGGGAAGGTCATGCGAAACTGTGTACATGGGGCACGCGTCAGTAGTTAATAACTGGTCTAAAGTCCACCCTAGAAAAAAGACAATAACTCGGAATGATGCGCCGATAACTTGGACGTTCACACGGGCGGGGCCAATCGCTTTAGTGGCGCGTTCACAAAAAAGGGATCAAATGCTCAGCCTATGTATTTCTCGTGTAAATAGATAATTTAGTGCAATTGGTTATTTACTTTAAACATAATGCATTGACGTGTTAGTGTAGAGGCGCACAAAAAGAAATGGATATTGTAGTCCGCTACTTAAAAGTGTTACCTCATATGATTACATAGCCTCCATTTCATAAATTGCGTACCCGTTGAATTCATATATGAATATTACATATATTACTTCATAATAGAACCTTAAATCATCCAAGACTAATGATTTAGAATGCAAGAGTGACAATGGTGCATGTACATGATAGCTACATTGGTTGTTTGAAGAAACATCACTGTAACTTTGGCATGTGTCGTGGTTCTAAGTCTGACAGTAGAATGGGGGGTGGGAATGTAGAGGCAAGATCCTAGCTATGGAGGAGTTGTACATGCAGATTTAACGAGTTCAGGCCCTTCTCAGAGGAAGTAATAGCCCTACGTCTCGGAGCCCGGAGGCGGTCGACTGGATTATGAGTGTGTGTGTTACAGGGGGTGCGAACCCTTGTCCAAGAGGAGGGGGGTGGCTTATATAGAGTGCTCCAGGACCCCAGCTCCCCTCCGTTACATAGGATTCAATGTACATAAAGGGGTGGCGTTACAGGTAACGCTTGTATTGAAGTGCTACAAATGATCATTAAATATATGAGTAAATACCCGACCGTTGCTGTGTAGAGCGGATTTAGGTCTTCTTAAATGTCGAGTGGTTTCATGGTCGAGTGACCTGGATAAAGAGAGATCTCCGAGTGAATGGTAGGTCGAGTGGACTTCACTCGACACCTTTGCTGGATCCCTTCTTTTGATTCTTGAACTTCTTTTATTCTTAGGATAAGGACCTTAGGTAGGACGTATAGGTCAGGCCTATTACCTTACCCCAGGTTCGTGTCTTCATCATTAGCCCCCCTCTGGATCGAGGTTTGAGTGAAAAAAGAAGGATGGAGTTGACCTTGCTTCTGCTCTAGCTTTGCCTTGTCTTCATTTCCCGGTGGAGGCCAGTTGTTAGAACTTCGGCTTCGTTTCAGTCGCCTTGATCGATTCAGAAATTGCCGACTGGCCTATACAATGACATCTGTCGAGTGACATCTTTGACATGAAATATTTGGCGTCATCGGTTGTAGAGGATTCCGGATTTCACGGGATTCAAAATTTTGGTGGAAGCGCGCCAGGCAGAGCACTCCGTGGTAAGTGGAGTAGATAAATAGGATGTTTCGATTTCCGTGCCACCTTTTTCGCCACATATCCCGTGTGCGACTATTGGGGGGATTTGACAAGATCGCTCGGGCCCACGCGTCAGCCACTCGGAAGCAGGCCTTTAAAAGCGGCGAGCCCGAGGCATTTGCACTGTGCGCGTCCATTTCCCTTCTTCTTCCCCTCGCATCTCCACTCCGTCCAGCCCCACTGCTCTCGACACCGCAGCTCCGCCGCTATGGGGAAGGACAAAACGGCGGCTCTAGAGCGTGCGAAGAAGGCGACGGGGGCGGCAAAGAACAAGAAGATGAATCGGGGGTCTTCATCGCGCTCGGGGCTGCCGTCAGGTTGGATCCAAGGAGATTGGATTCGATCTTCGCTTCGGCAGGAGGACTTGGATGATTGGCAGAGTTAGGGATGATCGTCCATAAATCTGCGCGTTTGCCGAGGGGGGAAGCGGAGCCGCAGCCGCGACTGGGTGAGTGTGTTCTGCTTGCCACTCATGTCGACCGCGGCTTCTCGCTTCCACCACACCCCTTCTTTCGAGGTTTCCTGAATTTCTTTGGTGCCCAACTCCACCATTTTACTCCCAATACCATCACATATCTTGCTGCATTCGTCTCCATGTGTGAGAATTTCCTGGGGTGCCGACCGCACTGGGGTCTTTTCAAACACATTTTTACCATCCGATCCCAAACTGTGAAGAAAGCGAACTCGAACGATGAGAAGACCCATGTTATTCAGACGTGTGGGGGTCTGGGCATCCAGAAGAGGAAGATGAGTTCTTTTCCCCCGATGACACTTCTGGAGTCGGTCAGGGGCTGGCAGTCGACCTGGTTCTACTGCCAGGATATTGTGACCCCAGGCCAGTCGACCGGGCTCCCCCTTTCTCTTTTGGCCGTGTTCAAACTCCATCTTCATTGAAAGTAACCGCTGCGGAGAAGGCGGAGACAGGCATGCTAGTCGAGAGAGTAGTCCAACTGATCAACCAAGGTGTCACCGGTATGGATCTGCTCGAGGTGTTCCTCAGTCGATGGATCAAACCTCTCCAAGCTCGTGACCACTCCACGTGGATGTACTCCGGGGCTGGCGACACTGCTCGGGTTCATCCGGAGGAGGTGGAGGCCAAAACAGTGGCCGAGTGGTTGATGGGAATCACCGGAAACAAGGACAACCCCAGAGGTTCTAGGAGAGTCGACCCTTTCAGCAACAACAATCTGCCAGATAAGGTCTGGTCATCATAACTGAGTTTTTGAACGTATTTTCTGACTGATTGTTGATCCGACTGACTTATGATCAGTCCCTTGTTTCGCAGATCTACACGGAGATGTATTCAATGCCCAATGGTGAACAAGCTCTGGAGCAAGACCAAGAGGGCGAGGACAGTGCCGAGGAGAGCGGTGAGTGGGAGTTCCCTGCTGACAATGATGAAGACGAGAGCGACGAGTCGGACGATGAGGAAGTGGCCGACTCATCACCTCGTTCTGAACGTCGATCGAAGCTGCGCCATGATCCCGCGAGCAAGCGCGGCAAAGCTGTGGCGTCGAATGATCCATCTCAAAAGCGCGCCCGGTCCTCGACTCCAGAATTTACTGAGAAGGTCACCAAGCAGCCCAAAATTAATCCTTTGAAGGCTCGGAAGACCTTGCCTAGAATCAAGATGGACGTCCATGTTGCCTCTGGGTAAATGTTCTTCTCGTATTTACTTGTTCCGACCGATTTCCTGTTCCGACCGGTTTTTCTTGTTCTAACCGAGTGGATGATGAACCTGTATAGCCCGACCTCTGTTGCGACTGATATGGATATTGACAAGACTCCAGCCGGCGTGGAAGCTGCCGACGCCGTCACCTCAAAAGCCAGTAAGTCTGCCTGATTCGAATTCATTAGGTCGACTGGTCGGTTTGTCAATTATCCTTATGGCTTTCTCTATTTATTGCAGTTCCACGAGACGTTGTTGTGCTCCCGGACGATGAAGAAGAAGTACAGCTGAGAGGGAGGAGGAGGAAGGACAAGGAACTGGGCGGGAGGGCGCCTGAAGTCCAGGTTCTTCGTTCGACTGTGACGCCTGGCACGACGGTCGAGCGATCGACGGATCCGGCTCGAACCAACATCACCTTCGTCGTTCCTCTGTCGACTGATTGCCCCTCAGGATCAGCTGCTCAGACTTCTGCTGCGCCGATACAACTCCCTGCCTCAGATCCGGCGGCTGCTTCGATTGCTCTACCTTCATCACTTTTTACTGCATATCAAACTCCGGACGATCCACCGGCTGCTGCCAAGGAAGCTCTTCTTCAGTTGAATCTTGTGATGGGGTAAATGAAAGTGCTGCATGAGGCTAGTCAGATAGCCTTCAACGGCGGAGCTTCTCTGCAAGCCAATGTCCAGGTTAGTTGATTTTCCGATCGACCATATTTCTTGTCTGATCACCTACTGGGGTGTGACTGTTTTGAAATTGTATGTCTCTTTGTGTCGATTCAAGCTGAATCTTTGCACTAGTGGGGGCATGCTGAGTGCACCCACTGGGTGTAGTCCCCGAGATCAGAGTTGACTGCGGGCAGTCGACTATGGTCTCAGAATATGAACTTTGTTTTTTTTGCAACTCGAACTGGGCAGGCCACGCCAAGTGGAACCAAAACTAGTGGGGGCACACTGAGTGCACCCACTGGGTGTAGTCCCCGAGACCATAGTTGACTGCGGGCAATCGACTATGGTCTGAGAATCTGAACCTCTCTCTCTTTTTTTACAAAATCAGTGGGGGCACACTAAGTGCACCCACTGGGTGTAGTCCCTGAGACTGCCATTGAATGTTTGATTCGGTGGTAGTCTTAGAGTAGCTATCATTGTGATGTCTTTTATCTCTGTCGACTGATATGGCTTTAACTGCAGAAATCTTGTGATCTTGGGGCTCAGCTTTCTGCAATGAACAAACAGCAAATCAGCCTCAACCTTGATCTAGAATTGGCCAATAAGAATCTCAAGACCGCTCATGATGAAGTAGCTGCCATGGGAGGTAACCAATCGCTAACTGTATATCCCACTGCTGGAACTTTTCCTTTCCATTTTTTGAACCGAGTGACTCCACTCGAGCAGATGTACGTAGTGAAAACTGCCAACTCCAAGCCCGTCTGAAGAGTGTTGTTTCTTTAGAGAAAATGAAGCAGGCTTTGGAGAAGAAGGATCTGGATCTTGCTTCAGCACAGAAGGAGGCGCGCGATAAAACAGCACTTGCTGACAAGAAGCTTGCTTCAGTCGGCAAGTTAGAAGAAGACAAAACTCCAAGCTGAAGACTGTTGTTTCTGACACCAATCGAGAGGTCGAGCAACTGAAGAAGGACAAGGAGAAACTGACCGACGAGCTTGGGGGTCTCAAGGCCAAGAATGGCGAACTGGAGTCTTATCTGGGCCAGCTTGCTACAAAGCTGGTTTTGAAACTTGAAGGTACTGATTAATCTATCTTATTTCTGTCGACTACCAAGTCTAATTATACAGTCGACTCACCATTCACTCGACTGTGCAGAATTTTGCCAAGACTTTGAAGCAGAAACTGGGAGGGTCGAGACGGGTCTTGATCCCATAAACTGTCAAGTCAAGGATGATGTTGCGATGAACGTGCTGCGGTTGGAATCTCGTATGGACAGTGCGCTTGCTTATCTTGCCCGCCTAAAAGCTGCGATGACTTGGGTTGATGCTGAACTCTGGCCTCAGGTGGAACTGTCTCAAGACCTGGAGTCCTTGATGACTAGACTGAATCAAATCCCCGAGCGTGTGCAAGAATGGAAGAAGTCATCCGCTCGCTGTGGTGCTGATGTCGCGTTGTCTTTGGTCCGAGTGCACTGCAAGGACGTCAGGGAAGACAAGCTGGCGGAACTCAAGGTTGCTAACACGAAGAGGCACACTTTCCAGTCTTTCATGGATACCTTCCTTGAGGCCGCCACTCGCATTGTAGAAAGCATTGACCTTGATAGTTTCTGTGACCCAGCTAGTCCTTCTCCTGATGCGTAACCGAAAAAACATTATGCCTCACTTTTATTTGCCTCGGAATGCCGAGTGATTATGTAACCGTTAAACTCCTTCGGGCTTGATGCTCGAATACTTTTGATCCGTCGTCCTGTACTTTAGGATTTATCCGAACTTGGTTTATTTCCGAATATGCTTGCGTTTGCCTTCAAGTGGACTTTGTTCTTCGCTCGGAATAATCTTTGTGCTTGAGATGCAGCTCTGAGGTGGTGACTCCAGTCGACCTACACTTCATCGTCCTTGCGGATAGGGACGGAGCATGCATTGCAGTCGACCAGCACCTCGTCGTCCTTGCGGATAGGGATGGAGTGCACATTGTACTTGTGGCATAGTTCCAAAAGAGAAGGTTGCAGTCGACCTGCACCTCATCGTCCTTGCGGATAGGGATGGAGTGCACATTTTACTTGTGGTGTAGCTCCGAAGGAGAAGGTTGCAGTCGACCTGCACCTCATCGTCCTTGCGGATAGGGATGGAACACATTGTACTTGTGGCATAGCTCCGAAGGAGAAGGTTGCAGTCGACCTGCACCTCATCGTCCTTGCCAATAGGGA
>NW_021230884.1:0-675 GCF_002162155.2 Triticum dicoccoides | reverse complement strand
AAAAAAAAAATACATGCCAAACAGAGGAATGGGACTTCAAATCAACTTCCCATGTGTAATCCCTTGACAAATTCCCATCGCTAAACTCCCATGCCCTCTCCCTGTCATTAACAAACAGGCTGAGAATGAAGGATGGACTGTAAGAAGTAAGAACTGATATGTATAGATACATACTGCACTATGCTTGTCTGTACTGTAGCTAGTTTCCTCTGCTTTGCTCTGTTTTCTTAACTCCGAATACTACTTGCCCGTCGCTTCCTCTGCTTTTGCTCTGTTTTCTCAACTCTGAATAGAAGTGTAGAGGAATAGGATGCAACTCTCAATGTATTGATAGGTATAGAGGAGATGATGAGGCGTGTAGTTCCAGCGTGGCCGGCATGGCCGGAGGTTGAGGAGGAGGGTGGCGGTGGCGAGAGCATCGGGCCAAAACCGAGAAGGCATGAAAAAGAAGGGTGCGCACACACTCATTGAGGGTGCGTAGGATGCGCTCGGCACGGCCATTTTGCTGGGAGGTGTAGGGACACGTGAGACGAAACACGGTGCCGTGAGTGGAAAGGACATGCCGGATGGTGTGATTGTCGAATTCTTTTCCGTTGTCGGTTTGAAGTGCGAGTATGGGTCGCCCGAACTGTGTGGAAACATAAGCATAGAATGCAATGAGAGTGGCGGCAACAT
>NW_021230883.1:0-1059 GCF_002162155.2 Triticum dicoccoides | reverse complement strand
TCGGCCAAAACTGCGAGTGTTGATGACCGACATGTAAACGCATCCCAGGGTTTTATAATCGTGGTAATCACTCTGGGACCCCAAAACAGTGAGTAATACTCCATGAAGCAGGCCAGAATCGGCCAAAACTGGCAGTGTTGATGACAGAAACGTAAACGCATCCCAAGATTTGTTAATCGTGGAAATCACTCTCGGACCCCAAAACAGTGAGTAATAGTCCATGAAACGGGCCAGAATCGGCCAAAACTGCCAGCGTTGATGACTGACACGTAGACGAATCCCAGGGTTTGTTAATGGTGGTAATCACTCCGGGACCCCAAAACAGTGAGTAATAGTCCATGAAACCGGCCAGAATCGGCCAAAACTGCCAGTATTGATGACCGACATGTAAGCGCACCCTTGGGTTGACTAACTATGGAAATCGCTTCGGGACCCCAAATCGGTGAGTAATAATCCAAGAGATGGGCCAGAATCAGCCAAAACTGCGAGTGTTGATGACCAACACGTAAACGCATCACAGGGTTTGTTAATCGTGGAAAGCACTCTGGGACCCCAAAACAGTGAGTAATATCGATGAAACAGGCCAGAATCGGCCAAAACTAGCAGTATTGATGACCGACACATAAACACATCGCAGGGTTTGTTAATCGTGGAAATTACTTCGGGACCCAAAAACAATGAGTAATAGTCCATGAAACGGGCCAGAATAGGCCAAAACTGCCACTGTTGATGACCGAGACGTAAACGCATCCCAGGGTTTGTTGATAGTGGAAATCACTCTCCAACCCCAAAACAGTGCGTAATAGTCCATGAAACGGGCGAGAATCGGCCAAAACTGCCAGTGTTGGTGACCGACACGTAGACGCATCCCAGGGTTTGTTAATCGTGGTAATCACTCCTGGACCCCAAAACAGTGAGTAATAGTCCATGAAACGGGCCAGAATCGGCCAAAACTACCAGTGTTGATGATCGACAAGTAAACGCATCCCAAGATTTGTTAATCGTGGAAATCACTCTGGGACCCCAAAACAGTGAGTAATAGTCCGTGAAACGGGCCAG
>NW_021230882.1:0-386 GCF_002162155.2 Triticum dicoccoides | reverse complement strand
GCCTCAAGATAAGTGTGAGTGCCGAGGATGGCCCTTCCGCAGGGAGACGGAGGCGGATCCTCGGTAGTGTATTGAATTGGTGAGTAGTGGACTCGTGTGCGCAAAACCATTTCAAGTTGGAGTCTCGTAGGATAGTCTAGCCAAGAATCAAGCTGGCTTGCTGCAATAACTCCACCAACCCTTCTTGATACTAAGCATGTATGTAGGATCTGATGTAAGTCTTGCTGAGTACCTTTGTACTCATGTTGCTATAATATACATTTTTACAGAAGACGCTGCAACCCCTTCTGATGGGTTCTATGTAGACGTTGACATCAACGAGTAGGCTGAAAGACCCAGGTGGTGACCCTGAGCTTGTGAAGGACCTTGTAGTATAGCTAGGCTTC
>NW_021230881.1:0-4298 GCF_002162155.2 Triticum dicoccoides | reverse complement strand
GTTATCGAGGAGGTCTATCGTTCCGGTGCCATAAAAATCAACAACTTCGAAGGCACAAATCCAAAGGTGGTGAACAGTCAAAGAATCAAACATTATATCTCAGGTAATCCCATAAATGTTGAAACCAATGTTACTGATACCGTAACCCTGGAGGAATACATAAGGGACACTTTCCAAAATGTTTCAGACCCCAAAAAGGAATAGGTATGTGGCACGGTAAGTAAACTGACTCCAAAATAGTTCTAACAACATTTTTTCTCTGTTTTGGAATATTTAGAAAAATAGGAAAATAAGAAGTAGTCCGAAAGGGACACTAGGCATCCACGAGGATCGAGGGCGCGCCCTACCCCCTGGGCGCGCCCCCTGCCTCGTGGACACCTCGTGTGCCCTCCAGACTCCGTTTTCTTGCATGATACTTCTTTTGGTCGGTAAAAATTCATTATATAATCCCCCGAAGGTTTTGACCATCGTACCACAACAAAATCCTCTATTTTTGTTTTTGTTTTGAGTTGTTTCTTCTGCAGATTAGATCAAGATGTCTTCTCAAGAGTCAGTCAGGGAGAGCCGGGTATCTCACCTGACACCGTGGCCAAAAGCAAACGGCGATGCCGATCACTTTGGGCCATCAACTGAGGAAGATATGGAGGCCGACTTGAAAAGGATAGATGCCATGGAGGAAGATCAAGAAGTTACCTCTTGTCTCCAAGCCAGATTTATGATGGAGGAACTCCAGAGCTCAGCAATTCCAAATTCGGCCATCCCTTGCAATGCTAGATCCCTTTCTTATGAAAATATGAAAAAGAGTGTTACTTGTTCTCCCGCAGCTATGCAGCATCCATGGGTGAAAGGAGCTTTAACCGTCATGGGTAAGCTCTGTAAGGAAATAATGGATCTCAAGCAGCAAGTCAATAAGCTCGAGGAAGAGAATCATATCCTAAGGGGCATCATCGCCAAAAATATCACATCACCACCTCCGAAGAAAGGGACATAAACACATGCGTATGGGCACTCCCCTTGGCAACTGCCAAGCTTGGGGGAGGTGCCCCGGTATTGTATCACCATCACACTTCTATCTTTACCATTTTTCTTAGTTCGATCCTTTTGGTAATATCTTGATCTAGTAGAATAAAGGTTTTAGTATGATCTAGTTTTGAGTTTTGCTTTATGATTCCTCTATGTAATCAAGTCCGTGAGCTATATATAATGAAGATTAGTTTTGAGTCAAGGGCTTGTTTATCTTGCTATGATCTTGAGGGAATAAAAGAAAAAAGAAAGAATAAAAAGAAATAAAGAGATCGCACTACTAGGGAAAACCTTACCAGAGCACTAGTTTTTGAGCTACAAGTAGCGCGAGCGCCCGCGCTACTGCTACGGCGCTACAGCTATTTTGTTGCAGTAGCGCTTGTTTAGGACAGCGCTACTGGTATGTTCAGATACTAGTAGTGCGCTTCTGGAAAGCGCTACTGGTAAATGAGCACTGCTGGTAATATTTTGGCCCGCACCATTGCTAAAATTTATGGTTTTTTCGCATTTTGACGATGTACATGTTTAAATAGATATATCTTTTATATAATAACAACTCATCATAAACTAGTCTATTTAAATAGCATATTTATTACCACTAGTCATCACCACCAAACAATGTTCGTCAATGAGACATCATATAACAAGTTGGTCACTAGTCATAATCACAACTCCTCCTCATCATCATCAACTCTAACACATTGTAGCACATAATAACACATTCTACCTAGGACCTACTCCTCTCATAGGACCTACTCTACCCTCTCTTAGGTAAAATATAATAAAATAAGATAGGCGTTGACTATCCATTAAGGAAAATTGACTCTCCATAATGAAGAACGGTGATCATCCTGTCCCCAAGTCTTGGCCTACGCACAATGTTGCTTCCAAGTAGCTCTCTACGATGGTCGAAACAATTTTTCCAATAATTTATTATCATGGCTTCCTCGCTTTTAGAAATACAGTATGGACAGGAGTGATGTGGATATTGTGGCTGACCTAGTCGTGGTGGCCGTAAGCTCATAACATCAACGCAACCTCTCGGCAACATCAGATGAGGCACACAATCCATCAAGATTTTCTGTTCTAAAACATAGTAATAACTTTGTAGTTAGCAATGTAGTTTAGTTTTAGAAGAATTTATGCAAAAGATGCACGGATGTCGTAATAGTAGAAAATCCTACCATGTTATCTCCATTGATGTTACCGTAGCATACCACGTGCACTAGTGGCACATATTGACCATAATTTTGAGGAATTCGATAATAGCTATTATAATTCTCAAGATCAGTAAAAAATGTGATAAGACCATCTTTCTCCTTATAAGTTAATTGTGCTTCATCATTGTAGTAGTAGGTTCTGTCTACCATCTTCCGTACATTTTTTGAAGAATGAAAATAAGCTGTCAACTATTTTGAAATAAATAATATAAATTACTTAATAAATATGTTTGAGAAACTCACACAGCGGTAGAACTGGAAGCGTGTCAACAAGGACCCAAATGGTCATATTCTTTTCGTCGAAGTCAGGATCACCAAGATCGAAGGTGAGAAGCATACCATCATGAAAATCATACGCCTTGCAAAGTGCTTCCCAATTCAGGCAACCAAAATTGGATGAGTTCAAAGAACTGTATAGATTTACAGCAAAATCATAACCATGATGGGTCCTTAGGTGAATTATCTTTGTCTGCATGCTTTCATGATCTTCAAAACCCATCTTCTCCAAGACATAGCGTCTTTCATGGCATGGGATAAGCTAGTAGAATTGTAAAAGACGGAAATTACACATTGAAGAAGCAGAGAAGTCGTGCAAAAAATAACAAAAAACACTTGTCGTCATTGCGTACCATTTCAATATCGAAGGTCTCCTGGAGCTTGATGCTGAAGCGCCGACCTTCTACCAGGTGAGGCATGTCGCACAGACCGCGCCCATCTTAGCAGTACTCACACATAGCGAATTCCCTTTGGTCGTCAGACATTTCCTATATGTTCATTGTTGAAACAGACGTGCATTCAATAAGCAAAACTAAATCATAATAGAGATAAAACAAATTACTCCATTCAAATTAGCATGCATTCAATAAGAAAATAACTAATAGGTAATCAATAATCCATCATCGAATACATATATAGTAGTTTGTAGCAAAGATCATCATATAATATCACTAATACATCTCGAATAATGGTTAATTAATAATGTCCTATCAAATGCATCTTGTTTAATAGCTCCTCTAGGTTCAGTGGGCCACGGGCGGTGGACACCCAAAGAGAAGGAACCATCACAGGATAATAGCCCCGGTGAGATCCTTCAAGAATCTGCCAGGTATTGGAGAACCTGCCGTCTGCCAACGCAACCATGTAGCGATGGACGTGCGCGTCCTCCTTCGTGACATGGTGTTGTACCTCCTGCGTGGGGGACTCAAGCCTCTGCACCGATGCAGGCCCACGTGACCGCCACCAAAGACGCTCCGGGTTGATGACGGGTTGGCTCCTCACTAAGCTGCGCTCACCGGAAGGTAGCACAACCCAGTACCAGCCCGGCGGAGCCCAGTCCCGGACATGGCCCCTCTGCTGAAGCAGGCCTCCTCCACCGAGTCGGCGACGAGGATGCGGGATAGGCATCGCCGACGTCGTGAAAAAAATGCTTAATTATGAAAACAAAACTAATAAACACTTAGCAAAATTCGGCATGACCTTTGCTAAAAGCAAGATATATCGAGCGCCTGAAATTTACCAGAACAAGGACGAATCAAAATTCTGGCAAAACATAGGCCACTCGGTTAAACAACTAAGATTGTGACATGTTCAAAATATGGCATATGTCCACTTTAAAATATCCACTTCAAATTTGCATATACCAGGAATAATTGTTTTTACTAAAAAAAAGAACAACAAATGTGATAGTTCAAAATATGATCCTAAGATTAACTAGCTAGGGTTCATACTAAATTATCCTAAGATTAAACACCTAAGATTAAACAACTAATATTAAAAACCTACATTATCCTAAGATTCATACTACATTATCCTAAGATTAAACAACTAAGATTAAACACCTAAGATTAAACAACTAAGATTAAAAACCTACATTATACTAAGCTTCATACTACATTGTCCTAAGATTAACTAGCTAGGTTTCATACTACATTTTCCTAAGATTAAAAACCTAAAATTTTCAACTAGCTAGGGTTCAAAAGAAACTAGAGAGGAGGAAGGAGGGAGGAGGATGTACATCTCGGTGGAGGAGGGCCGGCGCGAGGGGGGGCGGCCGGC
>NW_021230880.1:0-1669 GCF_002162155.2 Triticum dicoccoides | reverse complement strand
CCTTCAGAGCAGAACCCAGCCTAGTCTCCCCTTCACCGGTAGGGTGGTCAAGGAGGAGGTCCTCAAATCCCTACTTATTTCATCCACCATCACCCTAGCATATCCTTCTGGAATCGGCGGTGATAAGTTGCGCCGGGCCCAGTAGGATAAACAGAGCCAACAGCCGCCTTGACCTTCAAATTCATCCTTCACGTCATAATGTGGCAATTTTGAGACTCCGTGGTAGCATCCACGGGATAGCTGGCAGGAGCCGTCAAGACATGCTCCAGCTGAAGCAGCTCGGTGGAAGCCACGCTGCTTCTCCACTGAGATGGTGGGGTAGCTTCTTGGGAAGCTTCGGCAGGTCGTTTGCTGCGACCTGCTGCTTCTCATTCCTCTTCTCGTTCCTCTAGCCCCATTACCCTTTCGTGCAGCGCCTGCAGTTGGCCCTGCTCCAGTTTCTTCGTCCTCTCGTGGGTTTTGTAACCCCCTGCGTCCGGAAAACAAACCTTCCATGGAATGGAGCCTGGAGTGCCTCGTGTCCCTCTAGGGTGCTCAGGATTCCCGAGGGCCATTGTGAGCTCGTCCTTCTCCCTGTCTAGAACGAACGTCCCTCGCTGCGCTGCATTGATATAGTGCCGAAGCTTCTTGACTGGTATTTTCAGTTGCTCGTCCGTCCAATGGCACTTCCCTGATACAGGGTCCAAGGTTCCGCCAACCCCGAAGAACCAAGTCCGGCAACAGTCTGGCCACTTCATTGTCTCTGGTTCAATCCCTTTTTCAAGCAGATCATTCTCAGCCTTGGACCACTTAGGCCGGGCTTTGAGGTAGCCACCTGACCCCGTGCGATGGTGAAGCTTCTTCTTTGCAGCATTTTGCTTGTTTGTCGCCGACATCTTCTTAGTCTTTTCCGATGTCTTATGGGCCACAAATGCAGGCCAGTGATCTTTGATCTTCTCATATTTGCCGATGAATTCTGGTGTCTTTTCTTTGTCTACAAACTTGTTCAGCTCTTTCCTCCACATCCTGAATAGGGTTGTCATCTTCTTAAGAGCACAAGACTTGATTAATTACTCTTTAACTGGCTTCTCCGTATCCTCCTCTGGCAGTAGGGTGAAATTTGCCTTCAGCTGAGTCGAAAGATCTTCTTTCTGCATATCATTGACATAAGACACCTCAGGGTCTTCCTCCTTAGGCTTATACCATTGCTGGATGCTGATCGGGATCTTGTCCCTAACAAGAACCCCGCACTAAGCAGAAAATGCGTTCTTTGTCCGGATGGGTTCAATCGGTTCGCCGTCGGGCATGATTTCTCTGATCTCAAACCTTTCATCCGAGCTCAACTTTTTCTTCGGGCCTCGTCTCCTTACCGAAGTTGTGCTCGATCCGGAGGGCTAGAAATTAAAAGGAAGAAAGATGAGAGTAATTAATATGTGTACATATACCAAAACAATGGATGCATCAATTAACTCGTTAGCACGGGCTTAACTAATATATATATACCTGGCCGGACTCGGTTCGGTCACCGAAGCAGTCAGCATTGTCTCCTTCTTGTACCTCCATCGTGTCACCGGAGCCATCACGAACATAGCCCTCTTCTTGTACCAGCATTAATGGGCCGAAGCCATCATGAACATAGCCCTCTTCTTCATCCAGTCCTTCCTGATCATCGGTGTCGTTGAGATATGAC
>NW_021230879.1:0-433 GCF_002162155.2 Triticum dicoccoides | reverse complement strand
AAAAATAGGAAAAAACTATTTTTATAGTAAAGTTAATCACAAAATAAAATAAATAAAGCAACAAAGAAAATAAAAAAACTAAAAAAGTATTTTCAAATTTGAAAACTAATGCATTAACAAAAAGTTTATAATTTTTCTAAAACTAAAAGCGTAAAGAATTAAAAAATAAAGCAAAAAACAAAAGAAAATAAATAAAGCAACAAAAAAACAAAAAATGCCACCTACTGGGCCACCACGGCGTGAATACGACTAGAAACTCTACCATGGGCCAGGATTCAGGCCCGCAACAGGCCAAGTAGGCCCACAGGCATTACAGTGATAGATTAAGCCCGAAAGCCTGCAGTTGAGAGGAGCTCGGGAGGGTGGGCGCAGCAGCGCTTATAAACCACTCCCTAGCCCTCTCAACTAGCGAGGTGGGACTAAACTTTTGGGC
>NW_021230878.1:0-830 GCF_002162155.2 Triticum dicoccoides | reverse complement strand
ATATAATTTTACACTAGAGTTGAACTAGCTCTACAAGATAGTTCAAATTTTTTTACAGTAGAGTTGAACTAGCTCTACAGGCTAGTTCAAATAGTTTTTACACTACTGTTGAACTAGTTCTACAAGCTAGTTTAAATAATTTTACACTAGATTTGAACTATCTCTATAACCTAGTACAAATAAATTTACACTAGAGTCGAACTAGCTCTACAAGCTAGGTCAATTAATTTACACTAGAGTTGAACTTGCTCTATAACCTAGTACAAATAATTTTACACTAGAGTTTAACTAGGTCTATAACCTAGTTCAAATAATTTTACAATAGTGTTGAACTAGCTCTACAACCTAGTACAAATAACTTAACACTAGAGTTGAACTAGCTCTATAACCTAGTACAAATAATTGTACACTAGAGTTGACTAGCTCGATAACCTAGTACAAATAATTTTACACTAGAGTTGAACTAGTAGTATAGGCTAGTTCAAATAATTTTCTACTATAGTTGAACTAGCTCTATAACCCTGTAGTTCATATAATTTCACACTAGAGTTGAACTAGCTCTACAAGATAGTTCAAATAATTTTACACTATAGTTGAACTGGCTCTACAGACTAGTTCAAATAGTTTTTACTCTACTGTTGAACTAGCTCTACAAGCTAGTTTAGATAATTTTACACTAGAGTTGAACTAGCTCTATAACCTAGTACAAATAATTTTACACTAGAGTTGAACTGGCTCTACAAGCTAGTTCAAATAATTATACACTAGAGTTGAACTAGCTCTACAGGCCAGTTCAAAATTTTTTACACTAGAGTTGAACTAGCTCTACA
>NW_021230877.1:0-1063 GCF_002162155.2 Triticum dicoccoides | reverse complement strand
CTGGAAAAAAATATTCAATCAAACTTTATCTCAAGCCTATTGAATTTCATCTAAAACTTCAAATTTTATTTCCTTATTTCGTCTGAATTTTCCAAATTCATCGATATGAGAGGCCTCTGAAATTTATTTTTTTGGGTTAAAATCCCAAAAGTTGCTGGAGACAGAGATGACTAATGCCCACCCAGGATCTCCAAATTCATACAACGTCGAGAATAAAAATTAGGAACTTTAAAATGAGGATTGCCAAAGTTGAAATTCGTCACAGTAAATTCTATTAGCAACAAACTTTGAATTCATGACTTACTTAGAGTTAACTACATCCAAAATGCTTGAGCTTCAAAATATTCATTATACCTAGATACGTTGTAAGAGCGAGCACGCCGGCGAGCCGTGACCACGGGCTCACCTTCCTCGCCACGCTCCACACACAAGGAGGTCAGCCGGAGAAGAGAGTTTTCGCCGTCAGCCAAGCACTTGTATCGGTCGCCATTCCCCTTGGGCCTCAGGCGCTCCATGAGACAGTACTCGCTGTCGCCGCCTTTGGGAGATGGCACAGGCACGAGCTTGGTGTCGATGTGGCTCCAGCCAGCCGCGGCGTCCTCCTCGAGACAGAACAGCTTGTCCCTGCCGTCCTTCCACTCTGAGGGAGCACTCAAGACATTGCCGGCGCAGAGGTAGCCATCATCGACGGCGTCGAGACCGACCCATGCGTCTAGACCATGGTCGTAGTGGGCGTGGCCGACTACGGGCATCCGCCAGTCGCCAAGGCACGTCCACTTGTGACTTGTCGTGCTGAAAGAGAAGGTCTTGGGAGTCGCCTTGTTCACGTCCCGGTCCCAGCGCCAAGCGGAAACCAAGATCTCATGGTCGTGCGGGGCCGCTCCTAGCGGGGCGCGCACCGCATGCGCCAAGATGTTATCGGCGTCGAAGGGGAGCATCAGAAGATTCTCAGTGCAACTCCAACGCCACTGCGACGAAGCCGACACCGGCTGCCAATTCCAGAGCTTGTCCTCGTCTCCTCCGGCTGCATGGGCGGTGAGGCAGTGCAAGCCCGATGCAAAAA
>NW_021230876.1:0-1132 GCF_002162155.2 Triticum dicoccoides | reverse complement strand
GTTACAGTGGAAGAGGACCCAGTATGCTGCAAAAATAATCTATCCTTCATGATCTTGCAACACCATTCCTGCGGCCGCCGAGCTATCTGATGCCTGGAATGATCCATCAACTGACAGTGCAACATAACCCGGACTCGGCACCGGCCAAGGCAAGGATGGAACATCCTTCTTGGGAAGAATTCTTGGAGTCGCCGAAGATGGCATTTTTCCTTTCAGAATTTCATCCACCAAAAACCGACCAGCTAACTTTATGGATTTATAATAACTGTCGAGGAATTCCACCGTAGAAGAAACTGGCGGTACCTCCTTGCC
This sequence comes from Triticum dicoccoides, assembly GCF_002162155.2. Taxonomy (NCBI): domain Eukaryota; kingdom Viridiplantae; phylum Streptophyta; class Magnoliopsida; order Poales; family Poaceae; genus Triticum; species Triticum dicoccoides. The sequence goes on along the minus strand of NW_021230876.1, from coordinate 820 downwards.
ATGAGTTTGGTCGTTATGTAGCTGCCAAATGCGCCATACTAACATGATAATCATGTCACGTACATCATCGGAACATCTGTATAAAAGGTGCATAAGCCATTCCCTTCCATTATCAACTAGGAGATCATTAGGTGGAAGGGGCCATCTTGCACGCATATGTAGCCAAATTTCTCTCGCATGGTCGCATGCGCTCAGGGCGTGATATGTGCCTTCCTCCTCCAGACCACATAGTCGGCAAGTTGAGCTTGTGGATATATGTCGCGTCGGTAGTACTCTAGAAACAACTTTCCACGCAGTTATCTTCATCTTCTGCGGAACCAAAGATTGCCACACACAATTTCAAAGAGAGCGGGAACCATTTGCCGCCGCACTTGATGCCCCTTCAGAAAAAACTGTATCATGATCGCATGTGACTAATTTGTATGCACTCTTAACTGAAAATACTCCACTCTTCTCTGGAAACCATGACAGGAAGTCGGAACGCTGCCTTAGAGAGGTGTGTATCTTGAGAATATGTAGAACATCCATCTCCCAAAAATATTCACGAAGACAATCAGCCCTCCATGCCCCATTGGCGTCCAGAGAATCTAAAACATGATTTAGACGGCAGGTTCCCTTCGGGGTGATCAGACGGAAGGAGGATGGCCGTGGGATCCAGGGGTCTCGCCACGTCCGGATGTGCTCCCCGTCCCCCACCCGCCATATAACTCCTCTTTTCAACAACTCCAACCCATGCAATATACCTTTCCACACCGCAGAACCAGTGTTTGGAAACACTGTGTCTAACAACTGACCATGAGGGTAATACTTTGTCTTCAAC
>NW_021230875.1:0-2178 GCF_002162155.2 Triticum dicoccoides | reverse complement strand
AGAGCTAAACATGGCCCACAACGATGAGGCCGGCGGTTCGGGCGGCAAGCAATTCTGGGAGCTGTCCCAGGAGTTGGAGGAAGAACCTCACCGCTATGTTGATGCCGCGGAAGACACCGATCCTGACTACACAACCCCTAGTGGCGTCGGGGATGACACCACTGATGATGGCGCCGCGGATGCCACCACTGATGATGGCGGCGCACGCACAGATGGCAGCCAACCGAAGAGGCAACGGAAGGACCGGCGCCCGAATGTGCTCGGCACCGTCAGGGAGGAATTTACTGAAGTGAACTCCGACGGGCATCCGACGGCGCCCAAACACGTATTCAAGGGGTACTTGATTCAGCTCGGGTGCATTCTCCGGAGCACCGCCTCGATCAACACCGAGAACCTAAGGCATAAGGACCGAGGGAATTTGTGCAGCCTCCTCTTCACGAAGCTGCACGAACAATACAAGTTCACCGCTGAGTTCGCAAACACACGCCTCTCGGGTAATAAAGTGAATGGTACCGCCCTCACGACGATGAGCACGGCCCTGTCTACTTGGAAAAGCACGGTGAAGGCAATGATTGACAAAGGTGATAGTTATGAGAAGATCAAGGCGAAATATCCTTTGATGAGCAAAGATGACTACAAGGAGTTCAAGATCAAGTGCGAGAGCCCTGCAACCTCTGAATCATGTCAGTGGGGGAAAGAAATGCAGCAGTTGAACATAGGGGTCCACCAACTCGGTCCCGGCGGTTACAGAGTGGCGGAGCCTGTATGGGACAAGGAGGATGCGGAGCATGCCGAGCAAGGCCTACCGCCCTGCTTCGAGAAATACAGTGACAAGCAGACCAGGAACATTCTCAGGGCCCGGTACAAGGAGGACCCGGTAACAAAGGAGCTTACTACGGATCTGAAGACCAAGGAGCTTGAGCTTGTTCTGGTAAGGAATACACCCCCGCGTAATTAGCTCCATATGGCTGCATTCTAATTAATCCCCAATATTTCTAAATGGTTCATGTTCCTTCCGCAGGACAAAGAAAGCAGTAGCGCGGGGTCGTCTCAGAGCTCCCCTTTCGACACCCCTTTGAATAGGGCATTGAACGTAATGAAAAACAGGGATAAGCTCAATAAGCCGACGTCAGCTGGTCGTGTGGCCGGCAAAGGCTTGTCCACAAAATGGTTGTCATACTATGGCGTTGGTGGGCGAAAGGAGAAAAAGACCAGCTCGGAAAGCCAGTCACGCGAGGTTGAAGCACTCAAGGCGCAAGTGGCGCGGATTCCGGAGATGGTCCAAGAGCAAGTGCAACAACAACTGGGATCGACGCTTACCGGCATTATGCCTACCTTGATTCATGGGATAACGACGTGGATTGCGGGTGGCCAACAGGGGCCGTCCCCGATTCCCAGCTTCACGGCCAGCAACTCACACAACGCGCGGGAGGCGCCATTGGTGTCTCCGGCGGCGGAGGTATTGGTGTCTACGGCGGCGGCGCCATTGGTGTCTCCAGCGGCGGCGGTATTGGTGTCTCCGACACCGGCATTGGAGCTTAATGCACCCGGGTGTATGCCGGCCGGCACCTCGCCAGCAAGCGGCCCCTCCGTCAGTTGCACGCCCGCTGTTGGCGGTGCCTCGACATTAGCCGAGCTCGACGGCATCACGGTAACTAAGCCTCTCAGCCGAGGACTTCATCTCCTTGCCTTTGACTGGGCATCCCTGACGCCCTACATGTTTTCGCAGGGCGCAGCCAATGTTCCTTGCACTCTCCTGCACTTCGTGGGCGGCGAGTTGGTCGATGTCGCCAAGGGCAGAATCGTTCAACCGGGCAACCCCGTGTTCCACGGTAATCCGATGCCACCCATAATGTATAGGGTTGAAGTGGTTCGGGTACTGCTAGGCTGCGGCAAGCTTTTACCTCCGATTCGACCCGCTGGGGCCGACGAAGAAGATGAGATGACCCTCAGCGCCTGCGTAAGCTGGCCCCTGCTTTGGCCGAAGAGCCAGATTCGTTTGGGGGCGGGGGACACCACCCCACAGACAAGACCGCCAGTCGTGCCGGCGCCAAGCCATGGCAAGAACGCCGCAACACTACCGGACATGTCGGACATCCCTATGACACAGGATCCGGACATGCATATGGCACAGGATCCGGATGACGATGACAACGACGATGGTACATTTACCAACGT
>NW_021230874.1:0-408 GCF_002162155.2 Triticum dicoccoides | reverse complement strand
GAATCTGTTTTGCATTTGCGTTTTTGCCATGCTTGTTTGAACCTCATATTGGATGAATTGGCCATAGCTCAGTGCTAGTCTTTTGTTAAGCATCTTGTGTACATCCCTGCCATGTATTTTGTTGTCATGTTTGGTGGCTGTAGCATGTTCATTTCGTTGCATTTAGATGCCTACTTGCTGTAAATTGCAGACCGGTGTCATTTTTTAAACGCTTGCCATTTCCAAACCGTAACTCCGATTCCGATGTCCTTTATATCGTTTTCAAGAGATTTCATCTCATCTTTCCAGTGGCACCCTTGGAATTCCATGTTGAAGCCAGGTTCATGCATTTCCTGTCATATCTTGCATTTTGCATCTCGCATCGCATCCCGCATAGCATATCATCATTTCATCATATTGCTTGGTCTT
>NW_021230873.1:0-776 GCF_002162155.2 Triticum dicoccoides | reverse complement strand
TCTTGTTTAGATCTGGAGAGGGAGAGAGAGTGTGAAGAGAGCAACTACAAGCATTGAGGATCCAGCGGGAGAGGGCGAGAGAGTGTGAAGAGAGCAACTACAAGCGCTGAGGCTCCAGCGTGTATATATATACTGGAGAGAGAGTGTGAAGCGTGCAAACCCTAGAAAACATTTTGACCAGTGAAAGAATCCTCCTGGCAAAAAATATGCTCAAGTGTAGTTATCGAACCCGAGACCTCAAGTTTGATGAGCGAACAAGCTAACCAGCTACACAACCCTCTCATTATGTTCAACGAGAGGAAAATAACCTTTTATACATTCCTGCATTCGTGTGACAGGCATGCCGTGTTTTTGTGTGTGTGTGTGTGTGTGGGAGTCATTAGGATTTCAATCATAACTATGTCATGTGGCTTTGGTGGTAAGACTATCCACAGTGGTGCAGAAATAATGCAGCCTTAGTCACCTTACCTCTCTCCACGTAGTACGTTGGGTCCCACCAGCTAGAGGGTGAAACAAACAAATTAATAAGAAAAAATAAAAGCGCCAGCGGTATATATTACTACCTCACACATCTCGCTACTGCTCGGGAACACTGTCCAATGGGTCCCTCTTTTCGCTCACGTACTATTTTAAGTGAATCCTTATTATAACATGCACACAATTTTTGGGCACTTGTATTCGACTTAAGTCAGTGTGCCACTGTATCTCATATACGTACTACTCCCTCCATCTAGGTGTAGTAAGTCACGTTAGAAGGTGCAACGGGACCAAGGTGC
>NW_021230872.1:0-809 GCF_002162155.2 Triticum dicoccoides | reverse complement strand
GGTATCCCGGTTGCATCAACACGAAGACCGAGGAATGACTAATGATGGCAAGAGGTATCACTGTACCAAGAGTTCATAGGATGGTGTGCAATTCCTATAACAATCCCGATATAACGATGGTAATACTCCAAGGTAGAACAAAACAAAAGCTGGATTAGCAATTTGATCTGCGGAGCACAACTTCTTTGACCCAATCCTGGATATGGAAGAGGTACTGGAGTTTGTTTCTCCTAGTCATTCTGAATGGAATGGCTGGACGGACCACAAGAGTAATAGGCATCGATGGACGAATGCACACATAATCTTGACTATCAATTGATAGACGAGGGTCAGAAACAACTAAGATGGGACAACTCAAAAGAACATATGATTTTCTGAGTTGTGGATGCATGGATTAGCATGTCGAACGAAGTTCAACATATTTCTTCCGGATAACCCATGCAGAAAGGTAGAACTGGCAGAGTCACGATTTATGAATGGAGAACTCATCGAGAGCACTCTTGTTGTCATCTTTTGGTTCAGAAGAACCCCTGCCAAGAATGGTTCATGGTAATTGGAAGAAGGATATACCACGGACCTCGAGGACTATCGCAAAGGTTACTAATATACTAAAGGAACTAGCAACACTATCAACATGATGTAAGTAGGGTGAATATCGGGTTTAAGAACCCAGGAATAGAATACCTACTACTAAGTAGCATCACGGGATGCTTTCGAGAATGATGGCCAGAATCATCACACTGGAAACACAAATCATGGCTAAATTACTAGATGATCCCCTAAGACACCTAGGGTCATAATAATATCTC
>NW_021230871.1:0-1754 GCF_002162155.2 Triticum dicoccoides | reverse complement strand
GCCTACCTGCACTGTCGCCCGGTGGGCTCTAAAAGGCCCTGTCGTCCTCACCCCGCCGTCCACACCCAACGCTCTCCAAGCCCCTCTCCCGATGATGCGTTCTACGACGGCAGCAGCAGCTTCAGTGGGGGAGGCGACGGAAAGAACCGCATCTCTTGATCGTCGAGCCACCGCAAGACAGAGACGGAGGAGCTCTATCGGTTTGGCCTCCTCGTGCCGCCATGGTGCCACCTCCCCCACAACTGCAGGATCGACAAGGACGGCTACCCGATGTTGGTCCCCGGCGCCACGACGGAGGAGCACCGCACCCACCCGGGCGGTCGGTGCAACATTATCGGCCATCAGTAGTTTCGGGACGACAAGAGCTACGAGGACGTCGTCGGCCAGTTACGAAGGGCGGCGGCCAACACCGCCCTCATGTCCAGCGGAGCGTAGCACGCGGCGTGGAAGTGCCTGATGCACCAACGGCACCAGGGCCGCCTGCCCCGCATGCCCTGTCGAAGCTGATCCTCCCGCCGGAGCAGCTCGTCCGCCAAGAGGACGATGACCTTGAAGACACGTCGGGGTACCTTGTCGATCTCCGGACATCGCAGGCAGCAGCGGCAGTGGAAGAGGAGGGCGCGGTATAGAGGCCTCCCATTGGTCCGCGGACGTGTCCGCTTCTGATTTATCATCCTCTCTCGGCCGTCTCTGGTGACCGGTCATACAAGAACACGAAAATCATGGTACTTGGGGAAATCCTACATTTCTAATCAACACGATGATGCTTCAAGCGTCGTCGGAGGGCGTGTAGATCGGCGTTTTGTCTTTTGGTGGATCCATCCGGTCTTCGTTCTATGTGTCTTTGATCTATGCTTGTCTTCATCGGCGGCGGTTGCTTTTCTGGTGCGCTGGTCCTATGCGCACGACGGCTGCTCCTCTTTTTCAAACCAAACGCACTCCTCCTACCACGATTGATTCCCCAACCACCACCGCTCTCCCCCTCTGCCCCGCCGCCGCCCCAACCCCAACTCCGGCGGCCTCCTCTCCCTCCAGCGCCGCCGCTCCACCCTCAGCTTCTCTCCTCTCCTCTCCTCTCCTCTGCCAAGGGAGGGGAGGAGAGGGGATGGGATGGGATGGGAGGGGAGGGGAGGGGAGGGACGGCTCCAGATCGAGCGACGCGCAGATCCAAAGCGGCACCGGCGCGATGTCCTACACCCATGGATGTCCTCGAGGTCGGCCATGAAGGTCCGACCCGACCCATGGATGGATGGACGGATGGGGGCAGAACCCTAGCCCCACACGCACCCATGGATGGATGGGATGTGGTGGCCCTCGACGCCGGCGACGGGCTGCAGCACCTAGACGCCAGAGGTACGCCCTCCATCCTCCTCCCCTCTTCTTTTTCTTCTGGATTTTCTGCAGCCAGGCCATCACAATGGAAGGAGACCATCGCCATGGACGGCCCTTCCCTCTGTTCGACAAGGCAGGACAGCGGCCAGATCCAAGACCAAGCCCACCGGCCATGGCGGCGCGAGCGCCCAGATGCAGGACGGCTCCGAATCCTAACCGCAGCACCTCCGCCGGCCCACACCACCAAGGGGCTTCACCACAGGGACGCCTGCAGCAGCCTCCGCCCTTTCCTTGTGCTCTCTTTCTTGTCTTTCTTGGTGATGATGCAAATTCCTCTTCTTCTTCACCACTGCAACTCGAGTTGGCAGCAATCCTTCATTTACTCGTATGCAAGCATTAGAAACAGCCAAATTTGGCAGCCA
>NW_021230870.1:8588-11334 GCF_002162155.2 Triticum dicoccoides | reverse complement strand
GGGCTCACCCCGGGGAAGTTGCCTGGCGGGTTGTAGCTGCAGATGATGAACACACCGTCGCCGCTGTCGCAGACGACGCGGGCGCAGCCGATGGCCGTCGAGTCGCGCCACACCACCTGCGTGTAGTGCCCGCACGACTCACCCTCGGGCGCCGAGCAGGTGTTGCTGTCGTGGTCGTAGTACTGCTTCTCCGACACCCACGAATTCACGGCGTCCGTCGCCGTCCACTCGGTCCCGCCGCCTCCGTAGAGGTTCTCCCCGTACGGCCGGCCATCAGGAGTATGGATCAGCTGGCAGTCGCCGCGGCGCTGATCCGCGTAGTCCTGCGCGAAGGCTGCCACCGTAGCGTCCCATGTCACCTCCCCAAGGCCCACGTCGGCGCGCGCCGCGTTGTGGGCGTCCACGAAGTCCTGCTCCGAGTTTTGGGCCGTGACCGCCATGGCCGACATGAGAGCTACGAGCAGCAGCACTAGCTTCGTCGAGTACTCCATCGCTGATGAAGAGCTTACAAAACTAATCAAGGAGATATATCTGTAACGATGAGATAGACTGCCACCATGCGTACGTTGTGTATTTATACTGCCTGCACATGATCGATTGCTTCTCTGAGGTATAACTAAGCTTGGAAAGTTTCATAGAAAAAATATATCTCAACGAATTACACTGGTCAAATTCGAAGCACATGTGCGCGCGTTGAGGTAGTCAGGTATAATCGTCCGCGGCCTGTTATTTCTTCTGATCGAGATTACCTCTGCCGATGTGGAGGAACTTCGATCGTCATTTGATCTCGTGGCACGAAAATAACTGCATCATCTTCATTGGCCGAGAAGAGGTCAGGTCGTACTAGTCGGGACACACGTACCTAGTAGCTAGCCAACTAGGTGCTAGTGGTACAAACGTGTAAAATGATTAAGTTCAAGAATATTTCTTTCGGGTTCAAGTTGTACAACTTGTTAAGGCAATTGGTACTCGCACACGTAAGAACCATATTTTGCTTGTAATTGAGTTGTTCTAATACTGTGTGCCGGTTGCTACATAGGATTTATTTTTTCCGTTGGCGATAATATATGAGTAGCTAACATATCTCTTTTATTTTGCTTTGTCATGCCTCTGTCATTTTCATGTGGATTGCAACTTTCGTAACATCCCCCTACCCCCCTCCCATGCACCACTTTTTTATTACGTATAGTGGCTAGAAGCCAATTTGTGCTTCTCCTCGCAACAGGACAAAAGTCAGTTTGTTCTTTAAATTGGAATGTTGTTTGTGGTCCTTGTTGTTAGCCAAATGAGTGTTAATTTTCTTGTTCAGCTTCAAGCGAGATTGATTTAACCTTGGCCATGGTCGTGGAAATCTTATTTTGAACGTACCACCACATGCTTTATATATAAAATGGGGCGTGAGCTTTTTCGGTAACGTGGCACAACTCAATCAGTGGAAAGTTGTTTTTGGCTCTTCTTTTGTCTTTCTAGCTATACTGCAACATTATGATCATATTGATGTCCTAGTGCATGGTACTTGGAGATAAGAAAAACTCGGCAACTATACAATGTGTGCAAGTAGGAGTGATGCAAAGTGATATGCCTCGGCAAAGTGGTCGATCGATGATACAACCGTGGGTGAGCAGATAGAGGCACGAGACAAGTAAAGGGAGTGTCGAAGACGACGGGAAACATGACTGAGATCGGCTGGAGTGGTGGAAGTTGTGCGCATGACCATGTAGCTATAGAAGTGGGACCCAAGGCAATGATTTGCCGAAGTAGTGGGATACGGAGTGTGTGTGTGCATTATGACAGAGTGGTGCATCGTGTGTGATGTTATCAGTAGAGCGAAAGAAATAGTTGACCGGCAAGAAGAGGAAGGATAGTCGGTAATATTATGCTGAGTGTTTCTAGTTTTTGCTCGGCAAATTGGGTTTTATGCTGAGCACCCCATGAAGTAACACTCAACATACAACCGACCACTCAGCGTATGCAGTTTTTCTTGTAGTGAATGGCAACATGAATTCTGTCTGTGCAAGTTGTATCTGAATAAAGAGAATGCACACCATAGAGAACAAGTGTAAGAGATGAAAAAAATGAAAGAAATAAGCTTTCATTAGTGGTTTCTATATGTGCTGATTTTTTTCCATAGCAAGGCCACAAATACCATAATCAACATAATAGTAGAACTATATATTCATCCATAAACACTGCTTGTACAATAACACAACTTACTTGAATCATAGCAATACACACCCATTGCCGGTCTAAATTGTACTAGCCGTGCGAAGCCGCGGCGGCCTGCCGTGCTCGTGAAATTGCCCATCGTCGGTTTAGCTGTGATTTGTCCAGCTGTTGTTTTTGTATGAGAGATCAAATCAATGTAGCATAGAAGTTTTTTTCTATTGTAGAATATCAAAAGGAAGAGCATTTTTGTTGCTGCCGTTCATTGAAAGTATATCTCTCAATTTTCTGTCAAGGGCCTCAAAATGGTGTCGGTGTACCATTGGAGCACCATCCCAAAGTAGCAGACATGTTTCTTCAAGCAAAAATGCATGAACAAAGCCCCTCAAGAATAACCGGACCATTAGCTAGATTTTTAATTGCCAGAGCAACCTGCATGACTTACCCACTGATCAGTATATACAAAATATATTTTCTTTTCTGGTTCAGTTCAGACACTTGCCAATCTATACCAAGAGTATCTATTCTACTGTTTAAAAGCTAGCGACAAAAACCAGACACAACATGTTTGAGATTTTTTTTT
>NW_021230870.1:7850-8292 GCF_002162155.2 Triticum dicoccoides | reverse complement strand
TTCCCTTGTTTCCACATCACTGTTGTGAAGTCGAGATTTATTGTGCACTGCATTCTTCAAAGTAGAAACAACAGCCAAACAATCTGAATGATGGGATGGATTACAACTGTAGTCGGTGCTTTTAGTCCTTCAGTCAGGCAATAATTTCGGTTTCTTCAGCCTCGAGTCACAACATGAGAGAGAAGACACGGGCAATATGATAGACCCCTCCAGATTACAGCAGCTGCACCAGTGCTTCCTTGTCCAATATTAGCATCATAACCTGCAACCAATACGATTTATTTTCTGCATATATGCACCCAGAGTATCAAATAAACATAAATCATTGTCGGCGGGTTAACTCGCAAGAATTGATTGAACTCTTTCGAAGATATTTTGAGATGTTCTATTGAGCAACAACTGAACTAAGGAACACTATTTATAAGATTGCAATTTAACCTAT
>NW_021230870.1:0-2465 GCF_002162155.2 Triticum dicoccoides | reverse complement strand
AGTTGTGGCTAAGGAGGATATCCATCAGCGCCAGCTCACTGCTTACCTATGTAATCAACCTATATTTTCAACCTTTTTGTTTATAGTAAGTAGAACAATGCCTAGAAAGAATGAAAGGCCGTTTCTAATTACTTTTGCTGCGTCTAACCTAACTGCCATGCCTATGTGACCACTGAAGCAAACACATGTTGTTTCATCTGCAGTGTAGTCGAGATTTAGTTTCAGTGATATCTCAACCCTTTTGTTCTTGCTCTAAAGAACGAGACATACGTAGGCCTTAGACTATGGTAATCATCTATGTGCTACGCATCCTTTTGTGGTCGTGTATTCTAAATGTAATCAAGCACTTCCTAATATTGATGTATTCCCTCAGTTGTATTCGTACTGCTACATATTCATCATAACACTACCAATCATATATACTCCCTCCTTCCATGTATATAGCAAATTCAAATGTGTCTATATGATGAATCTCAACCTAAGTGCCTTTCTTGATACAAGCAATGTAAATAAGCTATCGTAAATTGATCTTATGCCTCTCTTACAATGTTATGCATCGACTGTATCTAAATATTTTGTTATGCATAGTATGGTATTATCAGGTGATCTCATTGCTTCCTTTTAGCCTATCATGATACCAAGTATCTATTAAGTATCAGTAACATATACATGATTTGAATGCCCTACTGCTCTCTTGGCAGATAGGTACACAACACATATAATTTGGTTACTGTGATAATGGTATATCTTTCTATGGATTCGTGAACACACAAGCAGATACAAAATCATAGACTACAGTTTCTAACAGTACATTCTTCCTTGTATCATTTAACAACTGCAATGGAAAAAGTGAAGATTCCAGCAAAAGTACTAGACGCTATGATGCACAAGCTTGGCCTCCCAAATGCAGTTTACTCAACACAAAAGGGGCGGACGGTCGGTCTTGACGCAACAATTCACTTCTATGGATGTAAGCAACAACTGGACAATGGACTTCCACAAAAATCAATGTCCATCCATGTGTACGACAAACTCGAAGAAGCTGAGAACTGATTAGCAACTGAGGCTCTCAAATGCATACAGGGCTCTTACAGCAAAGTTTTGCAAGACAAAAACTATGACAAGGCACAACCAGCTCAACAAAAATGCCAGGCCCTAGAGTATCAACAAAAAGAAAAGACGGAATAATCAACTATTTTAGCAACAGCTGGTGCAATAGCCTCATTGGAGATCGCATGGCAGCAAAGAAACTTTATCGCATAATAGATACAAACTTCACAGCTTGTTCAACATTGAAAGAGAACAATCTCAATCATGTTTTATCACAGGTAAAATATGTTGCTGACCGTCTTAGCAATACAACAACATAGTCTGAATATGATCTCTAGCAAACACACCACAATTATTGGAAACTCGACGATGACATCAAATGAATTTCTCCTTTGAGCAATGCAGGCCATGAAGAATAGCAACTATGAAGAGTTGACTCAGAGAATCGTTCTGAATGTCCAACGATACATCTGTCAAACATATCTCTGCCTATCTACATGCCTTACTCATAACATTGTAAATGATCGTTCATAAGCTTCTTAGAAAACATGTTCAGCAACGACCATCTATCTATCATCAATTCATACTTATTTCTGTATGTTTCATTCTGTGTCTACATATTTGAATGCACACTCTTTCAATACTTGGCTTGCACTCGGCCTTTTGCGCCATCGGCGCAACGGGTCATCTAGTTTATATAATACTTGAAAGAAGCCGGCATCTCCAATACAATAATTATCTACTTTGCATTTATAAAAATATTCCACACTAAGTGTTATTGGCTTCCTACCATACACCTTCACAATCATTTGTAATTAACAAAAACGCCGGTAAGTTATCTTCTAGAACAAATAGTGAAAGCATTTCATCTCTTTTGGTGGATGAAGGGGTAATTGCCCGGTTGTTTGAACCTGATCTTGAATTGGCGCCCAGGTCGGCGCCGGACACCGCCGTTTCATGGATTTTGAGGGTACTCTCTGCCGAAATGCCCTGGCAGCTCGCAAATGATGCAACCCAGAGTATCCGGTCTTTGAAGCAGCTTAAGAAGGCCTCAAGGCCCGGCGCACCATTGATGTCCCGGTGTCGGTCCGAGCTGTGTAGCTATACGTGTGCACTAATAATCGATGGCTCCTTGCTTGTGTGTGTTCCTTCGAGATTATTTCTTCGTCCATCCTTCCTCCTCGCCCGAAGAGGAAATGTTGACAAGAGCGTAGGGGATGACCACGATGGATTTAGGTACTGCCGCTCAATCACAACACCAGATCTGGAGTACCATAGGCATGCATGGCGTTGGATGACTCTCCCCGCGGCAGGATTCGTGGCGTCGAGGTCAGATCTACTGCATTCACGGGCGGGGCCGCAAGCGAGTCCGGAACCTACGATGGACCGCTAGTCGAGAGCGAGCTTGCACGGGA
>NW_021230869.1:0-941 GCF_002162155.2 Triticum dicoccoides | reverse complement strand
CACTTTCAACTTCGGCCAAGGTACATTTGGTATTCGTTCTTCTCTTTCTGCCACTCACATTTTTCTCTTGGAGTGATGGATAGACAAGGCACTTCATCTCCGGTGTTCGACAACAACGACGGCGTGAACAACTACATCACCAAAGCGTCAATCTTCGATCTACAACGACAAATGCAAGGCACACAATCAAGATTGCGAGAGCGCATCGAGAACCTCTCCATTGACATTCGCCACTCCGAAGCGAGGAAAAGGGACTACATCGACAACAAGCTTTCTGCACAAAAGGAGGAGCAAGATGCAAGGATGGAGGAGATTCGGGCCTTGATCAAGTCTACTTCCCCTTCGTCATCTTCAAGGCGGCGGCAAGCACATCGATCCTCTCCGGAGCGCCCAAGCGACACAAGTGCAAGTCGTCCACGTTCATGATCCATCTCGTCATGAAGGGCATGTCACCTCCAAGCAACATGTGCACGACGACGACGAACAGCATCTACTACGAGCTCAAGTGCGACAACGCCACCATCAACATGAAGATGCTCGAGATGCGCCTACATACAAGTCCCAACAAGCCCTACTTCACGCCAAGTCCAAACTTCATGACCACAAGAGAAGACCGCGAGACAAGCACCACAAAGAGCACACTACGGCTACAACAACCACTTCGGCATCTTCGCCAAGTGCTATCAAGGCATCTTCGCCTTTGGACGTACGACATCTTCGCCTACTTCCCACGAGTACGCCTACATTGACTTCATCAAGTCCAAGGCGACCACCTACAAGTGAGGGCGACACTTCCATCTTCGGAAGCCCCTCAAGGAAGATGGCCGAGCATGGGAATTTCCCTTCGGTCATAGAGACAAGCTATGAGGTGCCACATCATATGGACCTCCTACAACAAGACGGCGACAAGAAGGTCGACCTAGGGCCATCCCCTTCGACCA
>NW_021230868.1:0-2716 GCF_002162155.2 Triticum dicoccoides | reverse complement strand
CACCAAGAAGCCCCCATGTGGTAAATAAATTATGTGTAATACTCCATATTATGGGACGGAGGGAGTAGCTCCTAAACTGGTCCAAATCCCTAGCTGTTTTCAGCGACACCGCAAGGCATGCAGCTTAATCTTCGTTGAAGTATAAAGCCTACTTTTTCTTGATCTCCAACAAGATCATCTCACCGTTGCTATGGTGGTGGTCTCCTCTCGATGACGATATCCTACTACACCAATTGGTCCCAATGGATTTCCAGAATCTCACCATGTCGGACAACGAAATGGCAATGGATTAGCGCCAAGCTCCGTCCATCCATTGAAGCGGCCAAATAACGACTCATAGTATGCCATATGGCCACTGCCACTCGGTGTTCGAGGACTCAATCCATCCTCCGGGGTAGTCTCAGAATCTCTTAATGTCGATGTAAAAAAGATATTTCAAAAAAATTCTATATCCTATTTGTTTGATTATTTCTATTCCGACACCTTTGCCACCTTGGTATATTACCCGCCTTTTCCACCATGTTTATCAGTCATGGTACTCTATTGTAAATAAAGCCATCTACTTACACCATACCAGCCAGAGATGGAGCCACCTCCACATTCGAGGACCTTTCTTAGCTGCGGCAGCACCACCTCCACATCCGAGGAGTGCCTGCACAAGTCACCTTCCTTGCGTCATGGGAAGCGCTTGTCTGTGCTCTATGGACAGAAGCACCAAGCTGCTGGATAATTTTGATCTGGCGAGATGCAAGTACACAACCGAGAATAGCTAGTTAGGCACACCTTGATTAAATTGATGGAGCTAGCTACGGAAAAAGCGCGCGCACACACACACGATACAATGGACACGCCCTAGTTAATGAAGCGCTACAAGAGCAAAATTGACGCGTATGGGCGCTCCACCGCGATGGATGTCGGTGAGTTTAGCGCATTTATCTTCATCTTCTTCACCCCATCTCCACTCTCCAAGCATTGCCATCTCATTGAGGACATGCGCGAGCCCACACCGCTCAACCTCTATCATGTAAAATGGTGGTGGGCTTCATTTCCAGAACCCTATTTTCTATGAAACAACCTTGGGGGAAAATGGATCCCAATGTTTTAAAAAAGTAAATTTGACTAAAGCTAAAACTTGTCCAAGGTCCTAAGATTTTATGTGAAATAGATGACTAGAGAATAAACATGGTTACCATTTTGTTGTTTGGTCCCTGATTGTTCCATCGCCCTTTTTAGAAATTATTGTTCTATGCTTAGAAAATTCGTGGTGTCGATTTTGATTGTGTTTTTTGCTTTAAATATGGTGGCTTACTATTTTGAAGGGTGATGGCATCTCCAACAAGGACTCTCAAACCACTCTTAACCGCCTGGACCGCACAGTCCGGGCGTGTTTTGCCATCCAACGTGGTCCTGTACGGACCCGCTCGGTTGTCTAGACGTTCTTTCTCCCGCAAACCAGAAGCAAACCGGGTGGGGGGCTTTCCAGGCGTACGGACCGCTGTCACGCACACGCCGCTTCCTACGTCGCATTCATGCCGATCCAAACCACGCAGCAGCCAACATTGATGCTGCACGGTGTGACCGAACCACTACTGCAGGAATGCCTAGCAGGGGCGGGTGGGAAAAGGCTAGCAGTGGCGGGCAAGGCTCCCAGGGGTGCCCGCCACTGATTTCCCGCCACTGCTATGACCACATCAGTGGTAGGCTGGCGCTCACCACAGGTAGAGCCTCATCAGTGGCGAGTGCTGGAGTTTGCTCGCCAGTTAGTAGAATATTGGCAGTGTCGGGCAGTGTTTATGTGCCGCCACTACTTATTCTCGTTGCACAGTGGCGTGCTTACTGGAGCACCTGCCACTGAAAAATTAGGCATGCTAAATAAAAATTTTGCAGCTAGGCAACAATTGTGCTGGCATGACTGCGTTTTGCAAAAAAATATATATAAGAAATTCAATATAAACATCAGCATTTTGATATTATGCATGAATGTTCACACTACATAATTAGTAGTTTAGTAATTCACCAGTACTTGATTAGCATATGGGTTTTGCTAGGATCGATGCATGGAAGAGTTCAACATTATATACATTACCGTTCAAAGGATCTACTTTGATGGTAACATCTATAGTGTTGCTCATAGAATTAAAACATCAGACGAACTAGATGTGCCCTAGACAGACTTTTTCACAAAATGAGTTAAAGGACCGAAAGTGCAAACCTGATAAATCAGATAGACGAGGTATTAAACCTGATAAATCTGTGTTCGATGTGTACGAAAGAAAGAGAAGGAGCAAGTTGTCCTTCCGCAAATAGTGGATCCCATGAGCATTCAATATCCCGTCCATATGATTCATCTAGCTAGCTTGTTAAGTCTTTTGCGTCATTGTACTAGTATTGCAGAAGAAGAGTAACTAACACTCCGAAGATATGGATGTGAACTTGAATCATCTTCAGAGAGATGACACATGATCCTCAACCCTATCCCAGAAGGCTCGGTTAATTCGCTAGTAGTACTCGATTAGCATATGGGTTTTGCTAGGATGCATGGAAGAGTTCATTATTATACATTACCGTTCAAAGGATCTACTTTGACGGTAACATCTACAGTGTTGCTCATAAAATAAGAATATCAGATGAAGCGTGTGTACTGTTTTTACAAAATGAGGCAAAGGACTCAAAAAACTAACATGATGAATCAGATGGACGAGGTATTAAAGACTCG
>NW_021230867.1:0-408 GCF_002162155.2 Triticum dicoccoides | reverse complement strand
TATATATATATATTCATTATCTACCTTCCTTACTACATATAAGCTGTATTGTTCTAGTAAGTTACCACCTATTTACAGATCACGGGCGCTCGAGTCACACAAACTTAACAAATTAGCACATTTTCTAAATTATTGCATGTCATGTTTAGAAAGTTGATACCAAGTTGTTAGTTTTATGCTTATCCTCCGTTCCTGAGTTTCACATGTGTTCTCTGTAGATGCCGAGTAGCAACGACAACACTCATGCTTCAGGCGATGTATCTTCATCTGATTTGGACAACCCTAGGTCTTCAGCATATTGTGAGGGATCAAGTAATCTTGAACGGGATAGAGCTGCAGCAATTATCCTTCTGGTGTCGACATGGAGGAATGCTCCAAGGAAGCTCACACACCAGCCTAAAGGTGTAT
>NW_021230866.1:0-1243 GCF_002162155.2 Triticum dicoccoides | reverse complement strand
TTGAACTAGTGCAAGATGTGGAAGTTGATTGCACTTGTCCTTGCCAAAATGATATGAGTGAAGAATATTGGCGGAGTCACCCTCAAGATCTCCCTAGTTCTTCTTCTTTGGGATCCACATCATCTTGATGGGAATTCTCAGGGTAGTAGTGGAACTTGATGAAGTAGAGCTTGATGTAGTCTTGGGAACCCACTTGACCAAGGCTTTGGGAGCTTCTTCAAATGCATCAATCTCCTCTTGAAGCTTGTCCTTGCCTTTTTGCTTGTGGTCTTGTGGTGGAAGATCATCTTGAGCTTGTGTCCCTTGGAAAGAAGTAGGATCATACTTCTCTTGTTTGGGAACAAACTTTGTCTTGGGGTATTGATCTTCTTCCCACTCAACTCCATTGGCATTGAACTTTCGTTCAAAACCAACACCTTGATTCTTCCGGTGCCTTCCTTGCTTGCGTACAATTTCCTCAAATAGCTTACTTCCAGCAAGGCTCTTGTAGATACCCTTCTCTATAATTCCCTTCAATAAGCTATTTTCTTGCTCAAGTGTGACTTGGCTAGGAGAATCATTAGTGGAATCAAGAGAGCTACTAGAAGTAACAACATTGGATTTAGCATGATTATTGTTACTACTAGAAGAAGAATCTTTCTTACTCTTGTTACTAGACTTGACTTGTGGCATGTATGTAGATAAGAGTAAACGCTTGGCAATGTTAGAAGAAATTTTCTTGCGAAGATCATCATTGATTTCCTTTAAAAACTCATGCTCTTGCTCAAGGTTGAGCTTTTCAAAGTGTAACTTTTCATGAGTCTTTAAAAGTTCTCGATGATCTTCCAAGATAGTTTCATGAGCTAACTTAAGAGTGTTTAGTTCTTTAGTTAGGCACTCAATCTTCTCCTTATCATTGTCATTCGTTTGATCTTGATTTGCATGATTAATTGACATTTCATCATAGTATTCATCACTAGAGTTGTCAACAAGTAAATCATCATCACCTAACAAGTCATCTTCATCACTATTGAAATCAACATACTCGGGGTGTGATACCTTTGGGCCTTTAGCCATGAAGCATCTTCCAATTCCTTCATTTGGTGAGTCAAATATGTCGTAGGAGTTGGTTGAAACAAGTGCTAGACCGGCAACAACTTCATCTTGAGTATATTCGGAGTCTGAGTGATAGCTTCTCTCAGAGTGATTGTCGGAGTCGGAGCCGGATACCCATTTGGAAGATCGAGGATGTCGCCTAGAGGGG
>NW_021230865.1:0-1011 GCF_002162155.2 Triticum dicoccoides | reverse complement strand
AAAAAAATCTCGATAAACTTATATTCCAACAAACATTTTGTCTTTTGAATTTTGTAAGAGCAACACAAAACCTACAATCAATCATTTGGTCTAAAATATTTTATAACTCTTTATAGTTTTATTGAACTTTTAGATGGTGCATCCGTTTAGTGCATATATTTATTATTTCATTATTTAATCCCAAAATTTTCATCAGAGCAGATCCGTAATAATAATTCCACAATTTTAATTACTTGCTAAACTTATGTCTTAGATATATCGCTTTGTGATAGAAGAATTATGTATATCTTTTATCATAATGATAATATATTTTTATCCTGAATTTTGAACCTTTTCAAATATCAAGTAAATCATATTTACTCATATCTTTGATGAACTACATAAATATTTACTGCACCCAGTTATATCCATCGGACTTTATACATCTTAATGTATTCAATCAAATCTAAATCTTTTAGACTTCATCTCTTATGAAGATCAATTATCCGCTATAACCTAGCAGTGCCACACACAAGTGGTTTATCAGTCTTCTCAAGACATTTAACTTTTAATGTATAAATCATAGACTTCAAGATTCATCATGAATAAACCATCAGAAAATAGAGGCTTAATCAAAAACATATTCTTATAATCATTGGAACAACTATTGTTTACAACTTATAAAAATATCCATCGTATGACCCATAGGATAATCCATTACATGACTTCGAAGCAAAATAACTATTATTTCAGTTCTAAGATAAATCTCAAAGATAAACTAAAGACATGACTTTGACGGTCTTCGAGTAGCGATCCCATCACCATTCCTGACTTGTATCACGACTTCATTTCTTGTCTCCTTGTGAGTTCTCTGTAGTCCATGTATCTGTTTGCAAGATAAGAGCAATCGTTCAGTATTAAATACTCATGATATACATAATTTTATAAGTAGAATAACATTAACTTTGTATAATGATTATACCTTTACCAGAAGAACTGTTCTTTTTATCAGCCAAATACTTCTTGCAGTTA
>NW_021230864.1:0-792 GCF_002162155.2 Triticum dicoccoides | reverse complement strand
TCAAACTCGACTTCCACCAAAGCGAAATCCACCATCTCATCGAAAGACGGGACACCTCCGCCTCTATCACGAACCAATCACTATAGCTTCAAGATGAAAGGGAAGGAATATGTGCTACGACCTATGTCTCCTAGTCAAGTGATAGCGGACAAGCAAGCCACCCACCATAGAGAGACGAGTGAGAAAGTGAGCCACCAAAAAGTGAGTGAGAGCCACAAGCCAAACTTGAGCGCCTCTTCGCCTAGAGAGAAAAACCTCATACTATTTGCCACCAAAAGTGAGATGAGAGAAGTGTGTGAGAACCCATCGAGTGTGATGCACTTTGTCCTTGTGTGCAAGGATGGCGAACCAAAAACTAACACCATTCACGAGCTACCTTTGGTGTTTCAATCTCTTTTGCAGGAATTTCAAGATGTTTTCCCCGATGAACTGCCTCTGGGTCTACCTCCTCTACGAGGCATTGAGCATCGAATTGACCTCATCCCCGGAGTGCGACTTCCAAACAAAGCCCCCTACCGTGCCAATCCCGAAGAAACCAAGGAGATTCAACGGCAAGTACAACAACTAATCGACAACGGTCAAGTACGTGAAAGCTTAAGCCCTTGTGCCGTTCCCGTTATACTTGTGCCTAAGCCCGATGGAAGTTTCCGCTTGTGTTCCGATTGTAGACCTATAAATGCTATCACCGTTCGCTATAGGCATCCCATTCCTCGCTTAGATGACATGCTTGATGAACTTAGTGGAGCCAACTTTTTCTCAAAAATAGATCTTAAAAGTGGCTATTATCAAATC
>NW_021230863.1:0-663 GCF_002162155.2 Triticum dicoccoides | reverse complement strand
AACCGGGACTAAAGAGGGGCATTGGTCACTAAAGAGGGGCATTGGTCACGGTTCGTGGCACCAACCGTGACCAATGCCCCTTTAGTCCCGGTTGGTGCCACCAACCGGGACCAAAGGCCTTGTGCTGCCCCGTGCCCAAATGTTTAGTCCCACCTTGCTAGTTGAGAGGGAGCCGCACCTGTTTATAAGGTGCGGTGTGCCTTCCCTCTTGAGCTCCTCTCTAAAGCAGGCTTTCGGGCCTAACCGTGCAATGTGTGCCCGTGGGCCTACTGGGCCTCCCACGGGCCTAAATCCTGGCCCATGATAGGGTTTGTAGTCGTATTCAGGCCGTGGGTGCCCAGTAGGTGGCACTTTTTTTGATTTTTTGTTTTTTTGTTTCTACTTACAACAAAATACTTATTGTTGCTATATTTAATTTTTTTCCAGTTTTTTTGTTTTGTTTTCTGCATTATTTATTTTTTCTTTTGTTTTTTGCTTTATTTTATAATTCTTTTTTGCTTTTAGTTTTAAAAAAATATAAACTTTCTGTTAGTGCCATTAGTTTTCAAAAAACACTTTTTGTTTTTTCTGTTTTCTTTGTTGCTTTATTTATTTTATTTTGTTTCTACTTACAACAAAATACTTATTGTTGCTATTTTTATTTTTTTCCAGTTTTTTTGTTTT
>NW_021230862.1:0-2504 GCF_002162155.2 Triticum dicoccoides | reverse complement strand
GGAGAACATGGTATTGAGATCCAAAAAGAGAGAAGAAGCCATCTAGCTAATAACTATGGACCCGGAGGTCTGTGGTAAACTACTCACAACTCACCGGAAGGGCTATGGTGTTGATGTAGAAGCCCTCAGTGGTCGATTGCCCCTCCGGCGGAGCACCGACGAAGTCTCCAAGATGGGATCTCGCGGATACAGAAGGTTACGATGGTGGAAATTGTTTTTCATTGGCTCCCTGGATGTTTTCGGGGTACGTGGGTATACATAGGAGGATGAAGTACGTCGATGGCCGCTTGTGGGGCCTAGGATACAGGGGGCGCGCCCAGGAGGGGTGGGCGCGCCCTCCTATCTCCTGGCCGCCTCGTTTGCTTCTTGACTTACACTCCAAGTTCTCCGGATCACGTTCGTTCCAAAAATCACGCTCCCGAAGGTTTCATTCCGTTTGGACTCCTTTTGATATTCCTTTTCTTCGAAATACTGAAATAGGCAAAAAAACAGCAATACAGGCTGGGCCTCTGGTTAGTAGGTTAGTCCCAAAAATGATATAAATATGTAAAATAACGCCCATAAACATCCAAAAGGGGTAATATAATAGCATGGAACAATCCAAAATTATAGATACGTTGGAGACGTATCAGGTACTAGTAGGTGGTTGTGTTTAGTAAGGATGTTGGTGTTAAGGGTTTGTGATTCCCGAAGCATGCACGTATGGTCTACTAACCATGTAACCAAATTGGAGAGCATTGTATTTTGATTGTTTATCTTTGCGTGAAGGTCGGGGGCGCGTGATGGTTAACTCCTACGAACCTCCCCCCTAGGAGCATGCGTGTAGTACTTTGTTTCAAGGGCTAATAAATTTTTGCAATAACTATGTGAGTTCTTTATGACTAATGTTGAGTCCATGGATTATACGCACTCTCACCCTTCCATCATTGCTAGTCTCCTCGGTATCGTGGTGTGCCCTTTCTCACCTCGAGAGTTGGTGCAAACTTCGCCGGTGCATCCAAACCCCGTGATATGATATGCTCTATCACACATAAGCCTCCTTATATCTTCCTCAAGACAGCCAGCAAACCTACCTATCATGGCATTTCCATAGCCATTCCGAGATATATTGCCATGCAACTTCCATCATCATCATATACATGACTTGAGCGTTCATTGTCATATTGCTTTGCATGATCGGAAGATGGCTAGCATGATGTTTTCATGACTTGTCCATTTTTATATCTTTGCTATGCTAGATCATTGCACATCCCGGTACACCGCCGGAAGCATTCATATAGAGTAGTATATTTGTTCTAGTATCAAGTTGTAATATTGAGTTGTAAGTAAGTAAAGTGTGATGATCATCATTATAGAGCATTGCCCCATAAACAAAGAGGCCAAAGAAGCCTAAATAAAAAAGGGGGCCAAAGAAGCCCACCCAAAAAAAGAAAAAAAAGAAAAAAAGAAAAAGAAAAGGGGCAATGTTACTATCCTTTTACCACACTTGTGCTTCATAGTAGCACCATGTTCTTCATATAGAGAGTCTCCTATGTTATCACTTTCATATACTAGTGGGAATTTTCATTATAGAACTTGGCTTGTATATTCCAACGATGGGCTTCCTCAAATTCCCTAGGTCTTCATGAGCAAGCAAGTTGGATGCACACCCACATAGTTTCTTTTGTTGAGCTTTCATACGCTTATAGCTCTAGTGCATCCGTTGCATGGCAATCCCTACTCCTCGCATTGACATCAATTGATGGGCATCCCTACTCCTCGAATTGTTCTGCTTTGGTAGAGCCAAGGAGGACCAGGAGGCTTATAGGAAATTGTTTGGATGTGAATTAGGGGCTTTACCTTTCACCTACCTAGGTATACCCATTCACCATCGTAAGCTTACAAACCGAGAGTGGAAATGCATTGATGATCGGTTTGAAAAGAAACTTAGTTGCTGGAAGGGCAAACTTCTGTCATATGGAGGCCGGTTAATTCTTATTAATTCGGTGCTCACGAGTATGCCGATGTTCCTACTATCTTTCTTTGAGGTTCCAGTTGGGGTTAGGAAAAGACTGGACTTCTACCGATCAAGATTCTTTTGGCAGAGTGATGAACTTAAGAGAAAGTATAGACTCGCCAAGTGGGATGTCATTTGTCGACCAAAGGACCAAGGGGGGCTGGGTATCGAAAATCTTGAGGTCAAGAATAGATGCCTGCTTAGTAAGTGGCTGTATAAGCTTTCGGGTCCGACTGATGCAATGTGGGCGCAAATTCTTCATAACAAGTATTTGCAGTCCAAAACTTTGTCACAGGTGACAGTGAGACCATCTGATTCGCCGTTTTGGAAGGGGCTTATGAGAGTCAAGGCAACCTTCTTTAATAGAACAAAGTTTATCATCGGTGATGGCAATGACACACGTTTCTGGGAGGACAATTGGCTGGGTGATACACCATTAGCAATACAGTACCTAACCCTGTATCGTATTGTCCAGCGACGTGATGCGGTAGTTGCAACGATTATGCAG
>NW_021230861.1:0-7333 GCF_002162155.2 Triticum dicoccoides | reverse complement strand
GAGACGCTCTCAGTCAATAACCAACAGCGGGATCTGGATACCCATGATGGCTCCCACATGCTCCTCGATGTTGTCATCGGATGAACCACGATGTCGAGGATTCGATCAAACCCTGTATGCAATTCCCTTTGTCAATCGGTACGTTACTTGCCCGAGACTCGATCGTCGGTATCCCAATACCTTGTTCAGTCTCGTTACCGGCAAGTCACTTTACTCGTACCGTAATGCATGATCCCGTGTCCAACACCTTGGTCACATTGAGCTCATTATGATGATGCATTACCGAGTGGGCCCAGAGATACCTCTCCGTCATACGGAGTGACAAATCCCAGTCTCGATCCGTGTCAACCCAACAGCTACTTTCGGAGATACCTATAATGCACCTTTATAGTCACCCAGTTACGTTGTGACGTTTGATACACCCAAGGCACTCTTACGGTATCCAGGAGTTACATGATCTCATGGTCGAAGGAAGAGATACTTGACACTGGCAAAGCTCTAGCAAAACGAACTACACGATCTTTTATGCTATGCTTAGGATTGGGTCTTGTCCATCACATCATTCTCCTAATGATGTGATCCCGTTATCAACGACATCCAATGTCCATAGTTAGGAAACCATGACTATCTGTTGATCACAACGAGCTAGTCAACTAGAGGCTCACCAGGGACATATTGTGGTCTAAGTATTCACACGTGTATTACGATTTCCGGATAATACAGTTATAGCATGAATAAAAGACATTTATCATGAACATTGAAATATAATAATACTTTTATTATTGCCTCTAGGGCATATTTCCAACAGTCTCCCACTTGCACTAGAGTCACCAATCTAGTTACATTGTGATGAATCGAACACCCATAGAGTTCTGGTGTTGATCATGTTTTGCACGCGAGAGAGGTTTAGTCAGCGGATCTGCGACATTCAGATCCGTGTGCACTTTGCAAATCTCTATGTCTCCATCTTGAACATTTTCACGGATGGAGTTGAAATGACGCTTGATGTGCCTGGTCTTCTTGTGAAACCTGGGCTCCTTGGCGAGGGCAATAGCTCCAGTGTTGTCACAGAAGAGTTTGATCGGCCCCGATGCATTGGGTATGACTCCTAGGTCGGTGATGAACTCCTTCACCCAAATCGCTTCATGCGCTGCCTCCGAGGCTGCCATGTACTCCGCTTCACACGTAGATCCCGCCACGACGCTCTGCTTGCAGCTGCACCAGCTTACTGCCTCCACCATTCAACATATACACGTATCCGGTTTGTGACTTAGAGTCATCCAGATCTGAGTCGAAGCTAGCGTCGACGTAACCCTTTACGACGAGCTCTTCGTCTCTTCCATAAACGAGAAACATGTCCTTCGTCCTTTTCAGGTACTTCAGGATATTCTTGACCGCTGTCCAGTGTTCCTTGCCGGGATTACTTTGGTATCTTGCTACCAAACTTACGGCAAGGTTTACATCGGGTCTGGTACACAGCATGGCATACATAATAGATCCTATGGCTGAAGCATAGGGGATGACACTCATCTCTTCTTTATCTTTTGCCGTGGTCGGTGACTGAGCCGAGCTCAATCTCACACCTTGTAACATAGGCAAGAACCCCTTCTTGGACTGATCCATTTTGAACCTCTTCAAAATCTTATCAAGGTATGTGCTTTGTGAAAGACCTATGAGGCGTCTCGATCTATCTCTATAGATCTTGATGCCTAATATATAAGCAACTTCTCCAAGGTCCTTCATTGAAAAACACTTATTCAAGTAGGCCTTAATGCTGTCCAGAAATTCTATATTATTTCCCATCAAGAGTATGTCATCTACATATAATATGAGAAATGCTACAGAGCTCCCACTCACTTTCTTGTAAACGCAGGCTTCTCCATAAGTCTGCATAAACCCAAACGCTTTGATCATCTCATCAAAGCGAATGTTCCAACTCCGAGATGCTTGCACCAGCCCATAAATGGATCGCTGGAGCTTGCATACTTTGTTAGCGTTCTTAGGATCGACAAAACCTTCCGGTTGTATCATATACAGCTCTTCCTTAAGATGCCCGTTAAGGAATGCCGTTTTGACGTCCATCTGCCATATCTCATAATCATAGTATGCGGCAATTGCTAACATGATTCGGACGGACTTAAGCTTCGCTACGGGAGAGAAAGTCTCATCGTAGTCAATCCCTTGAACTTGTCGATAACCCTTAGCGACAAGTCGAGCTTTATAGATGGTGACATTACCATCCGCGTCCGTCTTCTTCTTAAAGATCCATTTGTTTTCTATCGCTCGCCGATCATCGGGCAAGTCAGTCAAAGTCCATACTTTGTTTTCATACATGGATTCTATCTCGGATTTCATGGCTTCTAGCCATTTGTTGGAATCTGGGCCCGCCATCGCTTCTTCATAGTTCGAAGGTTCACCGTTGTCTAACAACATGATTTCCAGGACAGGGTTGCCGTACCACTCTAGTGCGGAACGTGTCCTTGTGGACCTACGAAGTTCAGTAGCAACTTGATCCGAAGTACCTTGATCATCATCATTATTTTCCTCTTCAGTTGGTGTAGGCATCACAGGAACATCTTCCTGAGCTGCACTAATGTCCCGCTCAAGAGGTAGTACTTCATCGAGTTCTACTTTCCTCCCACTTACTTCTTTCGAGAGAAACTCTTTTTCCAGAAAGGATCCGCTCTTGGCGACAAAGATCTTGCCCTCGGATCTTAAGTAGAAGGTATACCCAATGGTTTCCTTAGGGTATCCTATGAAGACGCATTTTTCCGACTTGGTTTTGAGCTTTTTAGGTTGAAGTTTCTTGACATAAGCATCGCATCCCCAAACTTTCAGAAACGATAGCTTAGGTTTCTTCCCAAACCATAATTCATACGATGTCGTCTCAACGGATTTAGACGGTGCCCTATTTAAAGTGAATGTAGCTGTCTCTAGAGCGTATCCCCAAAATGATAGTGGTAAATCGGTAAGAGACATGATAGACCGCACCATATCCAATAGAGTGCGATTACGACGTTCGGACACACCGTTACGCTGAGGTGTTCCAGGCGGCGTGAGTTGTGAAACGATTCCACATTTCCTTAAGTGTGTACCAAATTCGTGACTTAAGTATTCTCCTCCACGATCTGATCGTAAGAATTTTATCTTTCGGTCACGTTGATTCTCTACTTCATTCTGAAATTCCTTGAACTTTTCAAAGGTCTCAGACTTGTGTTTCATCAAGTAGACATACCCATATCTACTCAAGTCATCTGTGAGAGTGAGAAGATAATGATATCCTCCGCGAGCCTCAACACTCATTGGACCGCACACATCGGTATGTATGATTTCCAACAAGTTGGTTGCTCGCTCCATTGTTCCGGAGAACGGAGTCTTGGTCATCTTGCCCATGAGGCATGGTTCGCATGTGTCAAATGATTCATAATCAAGAGACTCTAAAAGTCCATTGGCATGGAGCTTCTTCATGCGCTTGACACCAATGTGACCAAGGCGGCAGTGCCACAAGTATGTGGGACTATCGTTATCAACTTTACATCTTTTGGCATCCATACTATGAACATGTGTAATATTATGCTCGAGATTCATTAAGAATAAACCATTGACCATCGGAGCATGACCATAAAACATATCTCTCATATAAATCGAACAACCATTATTCTTAGACTTAAATGAGTAGCCATCTCGTATTAAACGAGATCCAGATACAATGTTCATGCTCAAACTTGGCACCAAATAACAATTATTAAGGTTCAAAACTAATCCCGTAGGTAAATGTAGAGGTAGCGTGCCGACGGCGATCACATCGACTCTGGAACCATTCCCGACGCGCATCGTCACCTCGTCCTTCGCCAGTCTCCGCTTATTCCGCAGCTCCTGCTGTGAGTTACAAATATGAGCAACGGCACCGGTATCAAATACCCAGGAGTTACTACGAGTACTGGTAAGGTACACATCAATTACATGTATATCAAATATACCTTTAGTGTTGCCGGCCTTCTTATCCGCTAAGTATTTGGGGCAGTTCCGCTTCCAGTGACCCTTCCCTTGCAATAAAAGCACTCAGTCTCAGGCTTGGGTCCATTCTTTGACTTCTTCCCGGCAACTGGCTTACCGGGCGCGGCAATCTCCTTGCCGTCTTTCTTGAAGTTCTTCTTACCCTTGCCCTTCTTGAACTTAGTGGTCTTATTGACCATCAACACTTGATGTTCTTTCTTGATTTCAACCTCTGCTGACTTCAGCATAGAAAATACTTCAGGAATGGTCTTTACCATCCCCTGCATATTGTAGTTCATCACAAAACTCTTGTAGCTTGGTGGGAGCGACTGAAGGATTCTGTCAATGACAGCCTCATCAGGGAGGTTAATATTCAGCTGGGTCATACGGTTGTGCAACCCAGACATCTTGAGTATGTGCTCACTGACAGAACTATTTTCCTCCATCTTACAACTATAGAACTTGTCGGAGATGTCATATCTCTCGACCCGGGCGTGAGCTTGGAAAACTAGTTTCAGCTCCTCGAACATCTCATATGCTCCGTGATGCTCAAAACGCTTTTGGAGCCCCGGTTCTAAGCTGTAAAGCATGCCGCACTGAACGAGGGAGTAATCATCAGCACGAGACTGCCAAGCATTCATAATGTCTTGGTTCTCTGGGACGGGAGCGTCACCTAGCGGTCCTTCTAGGACATATTGTTTCCTGGCAGCTATGAGGATGATCCTCAAGTTCCGGACCCAGTCCGTATAGTTGCTGCCATCATCTTTCAGCTTGGTTTTCTCTAGGAACGCGTTGAAGTTCATGTTGACATGAGCGTTGGCCATTTGATCTACAAGACATATTTGCAAAAGGTTTTAGACTAAGTTCATGATAATTAAGTTCATCTAATCAAATTATTGAATGAACTCCCACTCAGATTTGACATCCCTCTAGTCATCTAAGTGTTACACGATCCGAGTCGACTAGGCCGTGTCCGATCATCACGTGAGACGGACTAGTCATCGTCGGTGAACATTCTCATGTTGATCGTATCTTCCATACGACTCGTGTTCGACCTTTCGGTCTCCGTGTTCCGAGGCCATGTCTGTACATGCTAGGCTCGTCAAGTTAACCCTAAGTGTTTTCGCTGTGTAAAACTGTCTTACACCCGTTGTATGTGAACGTAAGGATCTATCACACCCGATCATCACGTGGTGCTTCGAAACGACGAACTTTAGCAACGATGCACAGTTAGGGGAGAACACTTCTTGAAATTGTTGTAAGGGATCATCTTATTTACTACCGTCGTCCTAAGTAAACAAGATGCATAAAACATAATAAACATCACATGCAATTATATAAAGTAGTGACATGATATGGCCAATATCATATAGCTCCTTTGATCTTCATCTTCGGGGCTCCATGATCATCTTGTCACCGGCATGACACCATGATCTCCATCATCATGATCTCCATCATCGTGTCTTCATGAAGTTGTCACGCCAACGACTACTTCTACTTCTATGACTAACGTGTTTAGCAATAAAGTAAAGTAAGTTACATGGCGTTCTTCAATGACACGCAGGTCATACAAAAATAAAGACAACTCCTATGGCTCCTGCCGGTTGTCATACTCATCGACATGCAAGTCGTGAATCCTATTACAAAGAACATGATCTCATACATCACAATTCATCATTCATCACAACTTCTGGCCATATCACATCACATGATCAATCGCTGCAAAAACAAGTTAGACGTCCTCTAATTGTTGTTGCATCTTTTACGTGGCTGCAATTGGGTTCTAGCAAGAACGTTTTCTTACCTACGAATAACCACAACGTGATTTTGTCAACTTCTATTTACCCTTCATAAGGGCCCTGTTCATCGATTCCGCTCCAACTAAAGTGGGAGAGACAGACACCCGCCAGCCACCTTATGCAACTAGTGCATGTCAGTCGGTGGAACCGGTCTCACGTAAGCGTACGTGTAAGGTTGGTCCGGGCCGCTTCATCCCACAATACCGTTGAGCAAGAAAAGACTAGTAGAGGCAAGTAAGATGACAAAATCCACGCCCACAACAAAATTGTGTTCTACTCGTGCAAAGAGAACTACGCATAGACCTAGCTCATGATGCCACTGTTGGGGAACGTTGCAGAAAATTAAAATTTTTCCTACGGTTTCACCAAGATCCATCTATGAGTTCATCTAAGCAACGAGTCAAGGGAGAGAGTTTGCATCTACATACCACTTGTAGATCGCGTGCGGAAGCTTGCAAGGTGATGATGTAGTCGTACTCGACGTGATTCGAATCACCGATGACCAAGTGCTGAACGGACAGCACCTCCGCGTTCAACACACGTACGGGACGGGAGACGTCTCCTCCTTCTTGATCCAGCAAGGGGGAAGGAGTGGTTGAGGAAGATAGCTCCACCGGCAGCACGATGGCGTGGTGATGGTGGAGAGGCAGTACTCCGACAGGGCTTCGCCAAGCACACAACGGAGGAGGAGAGGTGTTGGGGAGGGGAGGGCTGCGCCTTGGAGAGTGGTGCGGCTGCCCTCCCCTCACCCCTCTATTTATAGGGGGAAGGGAGAAGGGGGCCGGCCCCCTAGAACCCATCTAGGGGGGGGGTGCGGCGGCCTAGGGGAGAGGGGAGAGGGTGGCTTGCCCCCCAAGCCAAGGGGGGCGCCCCCTCTAGGGTTCCCCCCTCAACCCTAGGCGCATGGGCCCAAGGGAGGGGGTGCGGCCAGCCCACCAGGGGCTGGCTCCCTGCCCCACGCAGCCCATGTGGCCCCCCGGGAGGGGTGGCCCCTCCCGGTGGACCCCCAGAACCCTTCCGGTGGCCCCGGTACAAAACCGGTATGACCCCGAAACTTCCCGGTGTCCGTCTGACAACTTCCCATATATAAATCTTTACCTCCGGACCCTTACGGATCTCCTCGTGACGTCCAGGATCCCATCCGGGACTCCGAACAACATTCGGTAGTCACATACTAGTCTTCCTAATAACCCTAGCGTCACCGAACCTTAAGTGTGTAGACCCTACGGGTTCGGGAGACATGCAGACATGACCGAGACGCTCTCAGTCAATAACCAACAGCGGGATCTGGATACCCATGATGGCTCCCACATGCTCCTCGATGTTGTCATCGGATGAACCACGATGTCGAGGATTCGATCAAACCCTGTATGCAATTCCCTTTGTCAATCGGTACGTTACTTGCCCGAGACTCGATCGTCGGTATCCCAATACCTTGTTCAGTCTCGTTACCGGCAAGTCACTTTACTCGTACCGTAATGCATGATCCCGTGTCCAACACCTTGGTCACATTGAGCTCATTATGATGATGCATTACC
>NW_021230860.1:0-562 GCF_002162155.2 Triticum dicoccoides | reverse complement strand
CTTGGCCATATGCTTCTTGAACTGAGATTTCTCAAAGTCAATCTTCTGCTTTAGTTTAACAATGCGCTGGGCGATGGCTAACTCTGAAGCAATGGCGCCATGGAAGGCGACACTGAGGCCAATGGGTAGTTGCAGATCGTCGAAGCTGATGTTTGGCGTGTCAAACCATTCATCAATGAAGTTGTGGATGATTGTTACATCAAAGAGAGGCAGATTATTGAAGATTTCTGCTTCTTCTTTGCTCTTGATGAGTTGCTCAAGAGCGTCATCTGCAAGATCTTCATCACTTGACAGATCAATGGCATCATTGCACAGAATGGCATCAGTAGTTAGCTCTTGGCCGGTGTGTGGCAGAGGCATCTTGACCTTCTAGGGCTTGGAGATGCGTGACAAATCTTCAGACTGGACACTGTCTTCAGGAGGTGCAGTTTCCAATGGCTTCGCTCGTGAGATTTTTGGTGAAGGGGCAGGCTTTGAAGCTTTAGGCTTCTTCAACTTCTTTGGCTTCGGTGCTACAGGTGCTTCATCTGATTCAGCGTCAGCTGCAGGCTCATTCACGGCT
>NW_021230859.1:0-393 GCF_002162155.2 Triticum dicoccoides | reverse complement strand
ATTTCACAACTGAAAGCTTCCAACAATAAACACTAATAGCTCAGAACAAACAGTTGAATCATAAGCTGTAACCTAGAGGAAACAAATTCATTGTCGACCTTATGACGTCTATTACCGAAATGGCTTCCGCCCCGCTTTATATATATATAGTCACACGGACAAACCGATACATGGTGATGAGGTGAACCTTTTACAAAGCAGATCAAAGTAACAAAATAGGAAACATGAGACTCCGCACCCTACCACAAAGAAACCTAGACTATCGACCACCAAAGCCAACTCGTCACCAATGGAAACCACGAGACCTTGCTTCGCCACTCATCCTAGTCTACTGTCGAAGAGGGCCCCTGCCCACCCGCTCCGAACCATGAAGCGCATACCTGCATATGGACA
>NW_021230858.1:0-835 GCF_002162155.2 Triticum dicoccoides | reverse complement strand
GAGCTGTACCCAAAACAGTGCGCCTGACTCGTGCCATTCTCCTAGTAGTATGCTGCAGCACCAGCCCAACACACGACTCATCAGCTCGGCGAGCAGACCAAAGAGGCAGCAATGACTAGGAGGAGATGCACAACATGCATCCATGTCGGGACCTTCAGGCCTCGCCGTCTCGGCATCAGCGGCGCTCCTCTTCTCCACCTCCATCATCCTCTCGGTCGTCCCTGCAGTCAGAGCCCAGCAGATTTCCCCCTGGTCTGAGGACATTGACTCCAAGGGACTGCTGGAGATCGCCTGGGTTAGAATTGAAAAAATTCCCCCTAATAAGAGATGTGATAAAACTGTTGCTTATGTGGGAGGTTTAGTTGGGATCACCCTGGAAGTCGACATGTCAACTATCAACCGCCCCTCTTCTGTTAGAGCTAAGATTGGGTGCCGATCGACAGCCCAACTTCCTGCCACTGCTAAAGGAGTGCTTGAAGGACGCTTCTATAGATTTACTTATGAGGTTGAGGAGGTTTTTGTCAGAAACCCTGTTCAGGAAGAGCCTGTGGATCCCATCCCTGATGAACAAACCAAACCAGATCAAACTCCAAAAAGAAAGCGTGCTGAACAAGATAAAGGAGACACACACACTGAGTCTGCCGGACGTGGCATCCCTGAGAGCTCCTTTCGCGGTGGCAAGGCCTGTCGCTTGTTGTGCGATGAAAAAGATGGATCTGTCTCCTCTGAAAGTGATGCAGACAATTCCTTGCTTATTGAACTATGCAGAGAGAGATTGATGAGAAAATGCATGAGAAGGATGGGGGCTCTTCGAACTGGATTGTTCCCATGAATC
>NW_021230857.1:0-413 GCF_002162155.2 Triticum dicoccoides | reverse complement strand
TTTACCTCGTTGTGAGGGGCCGAACATGGGTAAATCCTTTGTGTCCTTTGTCCCGTTCAACCCCTTCGAGCTAACCTATGTCACGATGGCTCCACACCTAAGTCCTTACACTAGGGCATCTGCCGTGACAAAATCACGACACTACTACTAGGTGTTGTAGCTGTAGCGCAGGTTGTATGACCAGTGTTGTTGCTAAATGAGGCCCACCAGCCGGCCCCGTGTATGGGTAGTGGCAGCGAGGGCCATATGACCCTCGCTAAAGCTACATGGTTAGTTGTAGCGTGGGGCTTATGCCCAACGCTGAAACTATGGCTCAACCCAAGAGTACGGTGATGCCCACTTAGCAGCAGCGCGGGATGGAAGCACCCGTGCTACTACTAATCTATATTTGTGGCATTGGGTTTTGACCCTTG
>NW_021230856.1:0-763 GCF_002162155.2 Triticum dicoccoides | reverse complement strand
GCCATGGTGATACCGACAAACCAGGTAAAGGAGACAAAAGGTTGGGCGGCGCGGCGTACCAAAGGCCGCTGCTGCTTTACATCGGCATGGTCCCTTGAAGAGCGTAATGCACATCGCCTGCAACAAAATCTAGCCAGTCAACATAAAGAAATGTGACAGTAGCATTCTGAGTATTTAAAGCGCAGATGTAACAGGCAATCAAATAAATATATAGAGAAGACGAATAAAATAACGCAATCAACAGCTTAGGCGTGTGGCCCAAGTGGTCAATGGAGAGCGCCTACTGCTCCAAATCGAACAGACGAATATGTTTAGCCCACCAAGAAGGGGAGTACTAACCAATCAGTGGCATTTTTAGGTGGTGAGCTAGATGAGGTGCAAACTGAGACACCATTCAATCATTCGGTAGCAAAACAAGCTTATTACCTAGCTAGTACAGTAGTACGTGCCACCCATCATGCACAAACGCATCATATAGGACTAGATATGAATATTTTGTATGAGAGAAACATCAAAACCTCGTTTTGGCAGGACTAAAGAGCTCTTGAATGTTGTGAAGCACAAAGAATTACCTATACTACCCAATAGGGCTAGCTATCATCCAGCAAGCATTGATAGGACACATTTCATTTAACAAAATGATAAAGAGTATCATCATGATCGTTACCCTCTTGCAGAAGGAGCATGTTTGTTCTTTGTGCTCTGTGGCTGTCCTAAACATAACCCCCTTGAGAACCTAAAGAACAAGAAAAAGCTAGTTAGG
>NW_021230855.1:0-2175 GCF_002162155.2 Triticum dicoccoides | reverse complement strand
TTGTCAGATAAAATCCAACAAAGGATCTGGTGGTCCACAAGGGATCTGACGTGAGCATCGGTACTCAACCAGAGGAAGAAGAATGCACGGGCATCATATTATAGAACATCGGAAGGATTCGATGCTTAGATAATAAAGGAATTTCGATCCCCAAAACAAAGGATCAGAAGCAATGCTCTGAGTAGGGATGGATAAGTTGAATATACCAGAGGCACAATTGACGACAAATAGTTTGGTCCAGAACCAATTCCAGTTAAAAGAATGGCAGCTCAGCCGGAAAAGTAAATTATAAGGATCAAAGAAGATTGCGTGCATTCGCAAACATATTGAGTCAACAGACTCAAAAATGATAATGACAAGGAATGTCAATAAGACTACGAGAGTTATGGGATTAACCATAAGGCAAGCAAGCAAGAATTTCAAGAGCCAAAGGCTCCAGAGGATTTTCGGAAGAACGAATATTATTTGAAGACCTTTGTGAAACACAAGAACAACTGGGGATGAGCGGATACTCAGCAAGCGCGAGTAATTATCCGTAGGGGTATTCATGCAGCAAGGAACTGCAGGGCAGTAAGCGTAAAGAATTCTCGGAATACCGAAGAGTATTTCAGGACATCTTGTAATAACAAGAGCAACTGGAGATGGCAATATGAACGATAGGTGTAAGTAGTTATCCAGAGGGATTTATCGATGGAAGTGAATTGCAAAAGCGATGGCACATAGTCTCGAGAGCACATCGTAGAGTATCTTCGGAATCTTCTGGTGCAGCAGGCGGTCATCGGTAACAAGTGGCTCTCCGGGAGAAAGTACTTGCGAGAACATAAAGTTAGTTTTGTTTTTAGCAAAATCATTTAACCCGAATAGAAGAGAAATAAGAGTCCCAGAGTATAGGTCGAGGAATAAAAGATCCTAATACCACCCAATGGCGACGTGGGCCCGTAAGGCACACAGCCAAGTTAGTAAAAGTTTTGCAATGGCTAGACTCAACTTCGGCCGAGGAGTTGGAAAGGGGATTCCTACAGGCAGTCGGCTCTGATACCAACTTGTGACGCCCCCGATTCAATCGTACACTATTCATGCACGCAAATGTGTACGATCAAGATCAGGGACTCACGGGAAGATATCACAACACAACTCTACAAATAAAATAAGTCATACAAGCATCATAATACAAGCCAGGGGCCTCGAGGGCTCGAATACAAGTGCTCGATCATAGACGAGTCAGCGGAAGCAACAATATCTGAGTACAGACATAAGTTAAACAAGTTTGCCTTAAGAAGGCTAGCACAAACTGGGATACAGATCGAAAGAGGCGCAGGCCTCCTGCCTGGGATCCTCCTAACTACTCCTGGTCGTCGTCAGCGGGCTGCACGTAGTAGTAGGCACCTCCGGTGTAGTAGGGGTCGTCGTCGACGGTGGCGTCTGGCTCCTGGACTCCAGTATCTGGTCGCGACAACCAGAACGAAAGAAAGGGGGAAAAGGGGGGAGAAAGCAACCGTGAGTACTCATCCAAAGTACTCGCAAGCAAGGAACTACACTACATATGCATGGGTATATGTGTAAAGGAGGCCATATCAGTGGACTGAACTACAGAATGCCAGAATAAGAGGGGGATAGCTAGTCTTATCGAAGACTACGCTTCTGGTCACCTTCGTCTTGCAACAGGCAGAAGAGGGTAGGTCGAAGTCCTCCAAGTAGCATCTCCAAGTAGCATAATCCTACCCGGCGATCCTCTCCTCGTATCCCTGAGAGAGAGCGACCACCGGTTGTATCTGGCACTTGGAAGGGTGTGTTTTATTAAGTATCCGGTTCTAGTTGTCATAAGGTCAAGGTACAACTCCAAGTCGTCCTGTTACCGAAGATCACGGCTATTCGAATAGATTAACTTCCCTGCAGGGGTGCACCACATAACCCAACACGCTCGATCCCATTTGGCCGGACACACTTTCCTGGGTCATGCCCGGCCGCGGAAGATCAACACGTCGCAGCCCCACCTAGGCACAACAGAGAGGCCAGCACGCCGGTCTAAACCTAAGCGCGCAGGGGTCTGGGCCCATCGCCCTGAGCACACCTGCACGTTGCGAGGGCGGCCGAAAGCAGACCTAGCCTAGTGGCGTTCCAGTCCAATTCGGCGCGCGCCGCTCCGTCGCTGACGTCTGAAGTGCTTCGGCTGAT
>NW_021230854.1:0-889 GCF_002162155.2 Triticum dicoccoides | reverse complement strand
GAGTGCGAAGCGTGCTACTACGATTCTCTAGGATTTGCAGATCGTCGGCAAGGCAAGTAACACTTTGATCATATCCATTTATTACCCAGTTTTTATGCATTAGTTCCAATCCTCAAACATTGCATGGTTAGGACTTGATTAAATTGTGGGTATTTGGGAAGTAGATGAAGAGGTAGAACCTATTGCCCTTTTATTATCAAACCCTTGGGAGTTCTTCTATGTTATGCTCAGGATTGCTATGTTATGCTCGTAGACATGGATTAGGTTTGAGTGTATCCATGAAAGATGTGAGAGTTGTTAACTAATGGTTAACTTAAGGTGGCTAATTAAATACACATCTTGGTGGATTGGTTGCGGGCACCTGGAGAATCCAGCGTTGTCCTAGGATATCCTGGAGTACCCGTGTGATCATCCTACGGTTCGCCACCCAGGCTCAAAGGGATCATAAGATTATTCATGCTAGAAACATTCGTGTGCAGCCGCAAGCTATTATGGGCTCTATCATAGTTGAGTAGGTTGCATGACCTCTTTCAGTGGTGGGCTAGCAGATGTAGGGGAAAGTAGGGGTAACTGTCCACCCAGAGTAAAGAGTTAATGTTTCTGAAAGACTGTGTCTCGGTCATCCGTTTCTCAAACACCATGTAGTGCGAGAAATCCAACGGAGGAGATCGAGTCTTGTGGGGAAAAGTGTGCAAACCTCTGTAGAGTGTACAAACTAATCATGGTTAGACATGTCCCCGGTTATGGACATCTTGAGTATCTGTTTCTTGGATTATCATGTTGATCTCATCACTCTAAATTAATTTGTTGGGTTAATAATACTGTTTAATTGGGATTGAGATGGAGGAACCTTCTCAATGTTTAACAACCACCATGATAGTTAAATCAA
>NW_021230853.1:0-1371 GCF_002162155.2 Triticum dicoccoides | reverse complement strand
GAATCATGTTCCTCCAAATTCGAAGCGCGTCATACTTGTGCTGAGAGTGGCTTGCTGGCTCCTCAAGTTTTTTAGATGGTCATTATCCTAAGGCAGAACCGCATGATATATATACAGGTCGTTTACTGAAGTACACACAAATTTACTTTAGATGAAGCACCCAAGAAGCATATATAAATCGAGAAGGAGATTTACTGTGAAGAATAATCTAGCCTTCGCCGTTTTAGCTTTCTTCACAATGTGGTTCTGAAACGAGGGAAAATTTGAATGGAATTAGCCCACACGAGGAGAGAAACACAAACTTTTATCAAATAATTAAACATGACATCAACCTTTTATTTCCGGTCCTCTCTTTCCAATTGTTCTTACATAATTTAATAGGTCAGGTCCCAACATCTTTTCCTGAAAGTAGTTCAAAAGTAATATGGGGAATAGTAAACTAGAGTAGGTTTATCAGTGGCAGCAATTCAATATGCACATAAAACTCATAAAAATACATACCATGTGTTTCTTTTATTGCTACAGTGAAGTATGTAGGGTTTGAAAAAACTCAGGAAAAGACATTTTGTCAAATAGCCATAAAAATGCAGGTCAGTTTTCTATATAAGAAACAATAGTACAAGTCATATTGATACATATAACTCATAATATTGGGTCTGCCATAAGCTTGTTAGAGATTATGTCCAATTACTATAATTTCTAAGATTGACTAAGGATCTGATTTGTAGGAGGTACTGATTTGCAAATCTGAATTGCGAATAGAACCAAATGTGGAGGAGTATAAATTAGGGTGGTACTCTAGGCCCAACAACACCCCAACCCTGCAAAAGTTCAATTCATAATTTGTCAATCTTAGCCAGAGTTTTTCCCATTTGTTGGATGGGTGGATTGAACAAATGGAAAGTTGTAGTTGAATGAAATATGCCCTAGAGGCAATAATAAAGTTATTATTTATTTCCTCATATCATGATAAATGTTTATTATTCATGCTAGAATTGTATTAACCGGAAACATGATACATGTGTGAAAACATAGACAAACATATAAGTCACTAGTATGCCTCTACTTGACTAGCTCATTAATCAAAGCTGGTTATGTTTCCTAACCATAGACATGTGTTGTCATTTGATTAGTGAGATCACATCATTAGGAGAATGATGTGATTGACATGACCCATTCTGTTAGCCTAGCACTTGATCGTTTAGTATACTTCTATTGCTTTCTTCATGACTTATACAAAGTTCCTGCAACTATGAGATTGTGCAACTGCCGTTTACTGGAAGAACACTTTGTGTGCTACCAAACGTCACAACGTAACTGGGTGATTATAAAGGTGCTCTACAGGTGTTTCCGAAGGTACATGTTGGGTTG
>NW_021230852.1:0-700 GCF_002162155.2 Triticum dicoccoides | reverse complement strand
CACTATGGCTGGACCACAGAGGAAGAAGAAGACTATGATCCAAAGAGGAAGGAGGAGACAAGCTCTGATGAAGAGGACTACCCACGGCCTCAACCTGGTGATATGCATGTGGAGTTCAAGAAGTCAAGCCTCCCTAAGGTCCAATCTATCCCATTACGTTTTTTGCAGGACAGCAAGGCAACACTATGCAATAAGATAATGAAACTTGAGCTCGAGAATGAGGATCTGAGGGAGGAAAATTTTAGCCTCAGGCGTAAGCTAGAGAAGAAAAGTGCAACAACTCCTACTTCACCAACTCCGAAGAAATAATCACATGGGTATGGGCACTCCCCTTGGCAACTGCCAAGCTTGGGGGAGGTGCCCTGGTATCGTATCACCATCACAACTCCTATCTTTACCGTTTTTCTTAGTTCGATCCTATTAGTAGTATCTTGATTTAGTAGAATAAATTCATGGCATGATCTAGTTTTTAGTTTTGCTTTACGATCCTTCTTTGTAATCGAGTCCGTGAGCTATATAATAAAGATTAGTGTTGAGTCAAGGGCTTGATTATTTTTCCATGATCTTGGGTGAATAGAAGAAAAGAATAAAAAGAATCAAAGAGTCCATATTGATCTTATTGAAAGTAATGACTTCACATAGAGAGAGTATGATGATTAAAGGTTGTTGGGAGTTGGCAAATATAGCTTTGGTCATCGTT
>NW_021230851.1:0-421 GCF_002162155.2 Triticum dicoccoides | reverse complement strand
AGATTCTGAGCCGTTTCGTGTTCTATTACTCACCATTTTTGGGCCCCAAACAAATTTCCATAGTTGTTGAACCCCAAGGCGCGCTTACGTGTAGGTCATCAACACTCACATATTTGGCCGATTCTGGCACGTTTCGTGGACTATTACTCACTGTTTTGGGGTCTCGAAGAGGTTTCCACGATTAACGAACCCTGGGGTGCCTTTACGATACGGTCATCAACACTCGCGGTTTTTGCCGATTCTGACCCGTTTCATGGACTATTACTCACCGTTTTGGGGCCCCAAACCGGTTTCATAGTTGTTGAACCCCAAGGTGCGCTTACGTGTCGGTCATCAACACTCATAGTTTTTGCCGATTCTGGCACGTTTCGTGGACTATTACTCACTGTTTTGGGGTCCTGGAGTGATTTCCACGATTAAC
>NW_021230850.1:0-1289 GCF_002162155.2 Triticum dicoccoides | reverse complement strand
CTAACAAGGTTGATCAAGTCTTGTTAAGGAACTCATTCCGAATAACATGGAACCGGAGAAATTTCGAATAACACTATGTTACCTCAACAGGGATATGCACATCCCGAATAATAAGAATATCATATTTCTTCTTGACAGTAGGAAGAGGAAATTCAAAACCTCCAAATATAATCGATGGAATTTTTCCAATAGAGTTGATACTATGAACTTGAGGTTGTTTCCTCGGAAAGTGTACCGTATGCTCATTACCATTAACATGAAAAGTGACATTGCCTTTAGTGCAATCAATAACAGCCCCTGCAGTGTTCAAAAAGGGTCTTCCAAGAATAATAGACATAATATCGTCCTCGGGAATATCAAGAATAATAAAGTCCATTAAAATAGTAATGTTTGCAACTACAACAGGCACATCCTCACAAATACCGACAGGTATAGCAGTTGATTTATCAGCCATTTGCAAAGATATTTCAGTAGGTGTCAACTTATTCAAATCAAGCTACGATATAAAGAGAGAGGTATAACACTAACACCGGCTCCAAGATCACATAAAGCAGTTTTAACATAGTTTCTTTTAATGGAGCATGGTATAGTGGGTACTCCTGGATCTCCAAGTTTCTTAGGTATTCCACCCTTAAAAGTATAATTAGCAAGCATGGTGGAAATTTCAGCTTCCGATATCTTTCTTTTATTTGTAACAATTTCTTTCATGTACTTAGCATAAGGATTCATTTTGAGCATATCAGTTAATTGCATACGCAAAAAGATAGGTCTAATCATTTTAGCAAAGCGCTCAAAATCCTCATCATCCTTTTTCTTGGATGGTTTGGGAGGAAAAGGCATGGGTTTCTGAACCCAAGGCTCTCTTTCTTTACCATGTTTCCTAGCAACAAAGTCTTTCTTATCATAACGTTGATTCTTTGATTGTGGGTTATCAAGATCAATAGCAGGTTCAATTTCTATATCATTATCATTACTAGGTTGAGCATCATCATGAACATTATTATTAACATTATCATTAGTTTCAGGTTCATTACCAGATTGTGTTTCTGCATCAGAAATAGAAATATCATTTGGATTCTCAGGTGTTTCAACAATAGGATCACTAGAATCATGCAAAGTCCTATCATTTTTTTTCTTCTTTTTAGACGAACTAGGTGCATCTATATTATTTCTCTGAGAATCTACCACCTCTAGTCATAACTCTAACAACATTATCATTATCCTTACTATTCAATTCATTGAGCAAATCATTTTGAGCCTTAAGTACTTGTTCTACTTGAGTGGTAACC
>NW_021230849.1:0-398 GCF_002162155.2 Triticum dicoccoides | reverse complement strand
TCTCGGAGCCCGGAGGCGGTCGAGTGGATTATGTGTATATGAGTTACAGGGTGCCGAACCCTTCTACCTGTGGAGGGGGGTGGCTTATATAGAGTGCGCCAGGACCCCAGCCAGCCCACGTAGGAGAGGGTTTTAAGGTGCGTTAAGTCCGGGGCGTTACTGGTAACGCCCCACATAAAGTGTCTTTACTATCATAAAGTCTACTTAATTACAGACCGTTGCAGTGCAGAGTGCCTCTTGACCTTCTGGTGGTCGAGTGAGTCTTCGTGGTCGAGTCCTTCAAGTCAGTCGAGTGAGTCCCTCGTAGGTCGACTGTAAGGTGATCTCTTCTAAGGATGTCCTTGGGCAGGGTACTTAGATCAGGTCTGTGACCCTACCCTAGGTACATGACTCCATCA
>NW_021230848.1:0-1508 GCF_002162155.2 Triticum dicoccoides | reverse complement strand
GGTGAAAACCATGTCGACTCGATTTGAGTGCTTAGAATCTCACTATGTCCTTGATGAAAGCAACCGAGCCACAAACATACTGGCAAGGATGGGTGCTCGATGTTGAACAGTTGTTCGAATGGTCTTAGTTCACGTAGACCTACAGGGTGAGCCAGATAAATGGTTCCCTGATAACAATTGTAATGATCTTTAGAGTTGTCCAAAACTATAGCAGAAAAACAGAAGTGCATTATAATAGAGACATGGTTGCATATATAGTTTTTGAGGGGGGAAACTTGTTTTACATTAATCTATTTTGGACACTGCTCCAATTATCAATAGAAGCTAGGTAGTATAGTTGAGCTCCTCCTTTCCGGGGTTATATATCAACCACGTCGGGCTATTAAATCCCAAGTGTTGGGCGACTTCTTCGCAAAATAGACAGAGGCCAAGCTACATAGGAAGCATGCAGCTTATACCCATTAGGTGATGTATTTTGACGGCTCCAAAATGCTCGCCGGACTAGGGGCTGGGGTAGTCCTCACCTCAGC
The DNA here is from genome assembly GCF_002162155.2 of Triticum dicoccoides. Lineage (NCBI taxonomy): Eukaryota > Viridiplantae > Streptophyta > Magnoliopsida > Poales > Poaceae > Triticum > Triticum dicoccoides. The sequence goes on along the minus strand of NW_021230848.1, from coordinate 978 downwards.
CACCAGCGACACCGTGAAGTATGTGCTCCAGATCATGTAAACCAACTCCAACGAGGGGGCGGAGTATGAAGCACTGCTTCATGGACTTCGGATGGCCGTCTCCATGGGCGTAATGGCTCTTGAGGTCCGAGGTGTCTCCAATTTTGCAATCTCTTAGATAAACATCGACTTCGTTGCAAAGGACCCAAAGATGACTATGTACCGCAACACGGTGAAAACCATGTCGGCTCGATCTAAGTGCTTAGAATCTCACTATGTCTTGGATGGAAGCAACCAAGCCACGAAAATACTGGCAAGGATGGGTGCTCGATTTTGAACAGTTGTTTGAATGGTCTGTTTAATGGTAAGGAGACACCGAGCCAAGCAAGCAACCCGAGGAACCCACACAAGAATTGATCACCCTGCCAGCCGTAGAGAACGAACGAGGTGATAGTGGGGGCTCAACGCTCGAAGAAACCTCCTCGGAACATGAGATTATGGCAGTCATTGTGCCCTGGAAAAAGCCACTTCTTTCTTATTTGACACACAAAGAACTGTCCGGAGAACAGACGGATGGGGGCGAATCGTTCGATAATCAGCGACCTACAAGGTTCACTACGGAGAGCTCTATAAATGCAGTAACACGGGAGTGCTCTAGCTCTGCATATCCGAGGAAGACAGCCAAAAGCTCTTGTCCGAGATACACCCCGGCATCTGTGGACATCATGGAACACCTCATACCTTGGTAAGAAAGGCTTCCAAAACAATGTTCTATTGGCCCACAGGACAGGCCGATGAACGAGATTTAGTCGATATGTTCGTCGGGTGCTAGCTCTTTACTAAATAAAGTGACCTTCCATCCACAGCCTTGAATACAATCCCGATAACTTGGTCGGTCTTAGGAGTTGATATGGTCGGAATACTCCCACTACTAGGGAAAACCTTATACACAGAATCTTAGCAGTAGCGCTTGTTAAAAAAGCTCGCTACTGCTAGACA
>NW_021230847.1:0-1029 GCF_002162155.2 Triticum dicoccoides | reverse complement strand
GATTATCGCTTGACACAAAAAGGGAAACTATTATGGGATCAAATTTCTATGTTGCATTGGTATGCTCGGGATCTATGCTTGAGATATGATATTACTTTTTTCTCTAGGACGAAGGCTCCACACCTTCCCTTTTCATGCAAATTTAATGATAATGAAACCTTAGCTTCTTATGCTAATGGTATATATGATTACTATGATGTTAAACAAATTGAAGAATTTGTTGCTTTTAAGGCTGCTTATGAAATTGAATCTTTGTTTGAAAAGTATGAAGCTTTTGATGATGATGTTTATAGGCCTGAAAATCTTGCTATACTTAGAAATTACAATATTAATGCATTTATTGAGAAAGTCTCCGCTGTCCAAGAAGAGACTAATATTTTGCAGGAAGTTATGGAAGAAGAAATTGATGAAACTGTGAGCTCATTGGATGAAAAAGATGATGAGGAGAGTGAAGAACAAAAGGAGGAAGAGCGGATTGATCACCCGCGCCCACCTTCTAATGAGAGTAACTCTTCAACTCATACATTGTTTAATTCCCCTTCGTGCTTACCGAAGGATGATTGCTATGATGATTGCTATGATCCCGTTGATCCTCTTGAAATATCCCTTTTTGATTATGCTTGCTATGCTTGTGACCAAGATGCCAATATGAATTATGCTTATGGAGATAAACTTGCTATAGTTCCTTATGTTAAACATGAAATTGTTGCTATTGCACCCACGCATGATAGTCTTATTATCTTTTTGAATTCTCCAAACTACACTATATCAGAGAAGTTTGTGCTTATTAAGGATTATATTGATGGGTTGCCTTTTACCGTTGCACATGATGATTTTGATAGATATAATATGCATGTTCTTGCTGCTCCTACTTGCAATTATTATGAGAGAGGAACTATATCTCCACCTCTCTATGTTTCCAACACGATAGAATTGCAAGAAACTGCTTATACTATGCATTGGCCTTTACTTTGTGTGCATGAATTGTTCTTTTATGACATGCCGATGCATAGGAAAAGAGTTAGACTT
>NW_021230846.1:0-7993 GCF_002162155.2 Triticum dicoccoides | reverse complement strand
GCGCCGCAGCCAAGCCGCCTGCCGCCGCCGCCGAGCGCCGCCGCCCCCTAAGCCGCCGCCCCGCCAGACCTCTCGCCGGAGGTAGCCGCCGCGCCCCGCCGCTTGTTTTTTTATAAAGACTGACCGGTTTTTTAGAATCCTAGATCCGTTTTTTTAGGATTCACCGGTTTTTCTCGGTTCTTCTATTTGGCGGACGTTCGTCCGAACGATCGTTTTAACGAACGGTTCTTCGCCCGATAGAAATAGCCAACGAATGCTCATTCGTTAGTCTGTTCGTCAGTTTTCTTTTATCGGATTTATTCCGCGATTTTCTCTGATCGTGATTTCTGATCCGATCTTAGTTTCTGTTTTTCTTTTCGCTCGTTAGTCGGAATCAGGCGATTCAAGCGCCTAGAGTTTCGTCTCGAAACCCTCTTTCCTCTTAACCAACTCAAACAATTTTTATCTACTGTAAAATTTGACCTAGTTTCATATTAGTAAACGAAGCTTCTTTCTTTCGCCGTTTGAGTTTCGTTGCTCCATTTGATTTGATTCTTTTTGCGAACCGGAGTTCTTAATTTTAACTTTCTGGTCAACCTCTTTTGTTTGAGTTTTGCTTGTGCATCGTTGCTTGTTACTTATGAATGATATTGTTTGCTTGCGATAGAACACCCGGAGTGCGAAGCATGCTACTACGAGTCCCTAGGTTTCGCAGATCGTCAGCAAGGCAAGTAACACTTTGATCATATCCCTTTTATCACCCAGTTTTTATGCATTAGTCTCAATCCTGAAACATTGCATGATTAGGATGTTATTAACTTGTGGGTTGGGAAGTAGTCGATGAGGTAGAACCTATTGCCCTGTTACATTCAAACCCTTGGGAGTTACTCTACGCGTTGCTAATATATACTATGCTATGCTATGCTTGTAGACGTGGTTTGGGTTTGAGTGAAATACATGACAGATGTGAGCTTGTTAATTAATGGTTCAACTTAAGGTGGCAACTTAATCAAACACCTGGGTGGATTGAGGCACCTGGAGTACCCAGTGTTGCCTGTATTTTTTTGGAAATCATGGAGTACCTGTGTGATCTTCCTATGGACTGCCACCCAGGCTCAAAGGGAACTGAGATGATACATGCTAGAAACTTCCGTGTGCAGCCACAAGCTATTATGGGCTCTAGCATAGTTGAGTAAGTTATGTGAAGCTCTTGAAGAGGCAGATCAGCAGATAGTGGGATGTAGGTTTGGTATGGTCTGTCCGGAGTAGAGAGTTAATGTTTCTGAAAGACTGTGTCTCGGTCATCCGTTTCTCAAACACCATGTAGTGCGAGAAATCAAACGGAGGCGATCGAGTCTTGTGGGGAAAAGTGCGCAAACCTCTACAGAGTGTACAAACTAATCATGGTTAGCCGTGTCCCCGGTTATGGACAATTCTTGAGTATCTAGTACTTGGATTATCACATGTATCTCATCACTCTTAATTAATATTGTTGGGTTGTTAATCACTTTAATTGGGATTGAGTTGGAGGAACCTTCTCAATGATGTTTCAACTACCATGATAGTTAAAATAAAATCTATTCCTTTGTTGTAGGGAAAAATTGGCTTTTCACAAAACTGTAACCATAGAGCTTTCCACCAGCCAAATATGCATGTAGTGATAGCATTATTCTGTTCTTGCTCTACTGTGTTACATTGCCAGCATATTCCATGTGCTGACCCATTTTCGGGCTGCAACGTATTATGTTGCAGACTTTTCAGACGAGGAGTAAGGTTCGTTAGGTCGTTGCCGTGCAGCTCAGCTATGCCGTTGGAGTTGATGGACTCACTTTATCTTCCAAGCCTTCCGCTATTATCGTATTAGATGGACTTAAGCCATATTATTGTAATAAGTTCTCTCTTGAGACATTCGATGTAATAAGTGTGGGATTGCTACTCTGTTATAAATCCTTCGAGTACTGTGTGTGTCAGCATTACCGATCCAGGGATGACACTGAAGCACAGAGACTTGACCATCTGAGGTCGTGTCGCTACAAGATGGTATCAGAGCACACGCTGAGTGTAGGACACGACCACTAAGATAAACCCTAGGTCACACCTCTCTTCTCATTTCTGACTCCTCTCCATTTTCTACTCTTTAGGATGACGGAGATGAAGAACAAGTTTGCACAACCGGATGAAGACACACCTTTTGGACGTCACTTGAAGGAAGTCACCAGGTACCTGAACATTGGAATACCAAGTTTCACCGGGATGTACAACGCCACTTTACCTGAAGAGGAGCGCTGGAGGATACAAGTACAAGTTCCAGGAAGGACGTTCTCGCCAACTTCTAAACCCATAGAGTTTTCTTTGGAAGCACCCACCTGGAGTCTTGGCAAGAGCATGGCAGCCCACATTACCATTGGACGCATTGGAGAATTTTACAACAGGGAACTTAAGGACACTATTTACCAAATATGTGGGCGCTGAGACGAGCAATGGGAAGTAATCAGCACCAGGAAGGATAGATCCATTGCAGCTTTCATCCAGGAGTTAAACCAGCACATCCGACGTCAGGAAAACCAGATGTGTGCGGACATGATGGACTTGAAGAAGGCGAAGACTAGGATCATTGAGCTGGAGGAAGAACTCAAGTTTACACGCGATGGATATGAGGAGGAAATCAAGACACTACTAGAGAAGAATGACGACTTAGTCAAGAAGATCGGAGTATCCATGGGAGGATCAGCACCAGTAGAAGAAGAAGAACCCAAGGAGATATGCCCCGAGGACTACATCATCATCGACGACACCGATTCTGATCCTAGTAATGATGACTTTGAAGACGAAGCTGGAGCAGACATCATGGAGTCTTCCATCGATCAAAATTTCTAGATGACTACCATATATCAGTAGTATTCCCCCATGTATTTAGTAGTAGTTGAGCACTTGTGCGATAGTTCTAGATCGTTTGTATGCCCTTGCTTGATTGATCGAGTGAAATGATTGTGTTTGTCTCATGTGCATATGGGTAGTGTTTTCTCATTAGACCCCTTCTCTATTCTAATCTCTTCCATCTAAACCCTCAGATGCCTCTGAGATGTGACACCGGTTTTGTCTTCCCACCGGAGCTCACCCAGTTAATCCAACAGCAGAATACCTTGATGCAATTGCTAGTTCAGAATCAGGGCAACAACAACAACAACCCGCCGCCCATGGACAACCTAGCCCGTTTTCTAAGGCTACAGCCGCCGGTGTTTTCCAGTAGCACCAAGCCCATAGTTGCGGACGATTGGCTACGCCGTATTGGAAGGGAGTTGACCACCGCAGGTTGCATAGATGCTGAGAGAGTGCGCTTTGTCGCACATCAATTGGATGGACCAACAGCCTCATGGTGGGAGAATTACACAGCCACTTTCCCTATAGCCAATGTCACTTGGGACCAGTTTCAGCAAGCTTTCCGGACAGCCCATGTCTCCACTGGAGCTATGCAAATGAAGAAGCGGGAGTTCCGCAACTTACGCCAGGGGAACCGTACTGTGGCTCAGTACGTGGATGAGTTTAGCAAGTTATCTCGCTATGCCCCTAATGATGTGGCAACAGATGCAGCGAAACAGGAGAAGTTTATGGAAGGGCTGAATGATGAGATGAGTATACAGTTGATGGTAGCAACCTTCAACAACTACCAGGAGTTGGTAGATAAGGCTCTTATGATTGAAGGGAAGCAGCAGCAGATTGAGAGCCGCAAGAGAAAGTATGGACAAGGGAAGTATATCTCTGGAGCTCAGCAGAAGCCTCGCCTAACCCCGAACTCGGGAGGACTTGTTCATAACCATGGAGGTCACAACCACACTGGAGGAGGATCGCATAACCACAATGGATCTAAGAATGGGAATGGGAATGTAACCAACAATAATCATAACCGCCCCAACCCAGCCACACCCGCCAAAAGGGACTTAGGTCATGTTACTTGTTTCAAGTGCGGGAAGACTGGACACTACGCCACGGAGTGCCCTGAAGGAAAGAATGGAAATGGAAATGGGAGCACTGGGAAGAAGCCAAATCCATTCAACAAAGGACAAGTGAACCACGTTAACATGGAGGAGGTTGAAGAGCAGCCGGACGCGGTAATAGGTAAGTTTATGGTTAAGTCATTTACCGCTCTTGTTCTTTTCGATACTGGTGCATCGCATTCATACATATCAAGGGGATTCGTGGACAAGTTTAAGCTACCCAACCCAGACCCTTAGGACCCCTCTTTTAGTGAGTTCACCTGGAGCAGAGTTTATGGCTAGCCGATGGTGTGACCAGATACCCTTAACCATTGGTACACATGTTTTTCCGTCCGACCTAATTATCTTGGAGTCACAAGGATTGGATGTGATATTGGGTATGGACTGGATGTCAAAGTTTGGAGGAAGTATTGACTCTGCTAGTAATTCAATTTATCTCACCACTCCGGAAGGAAAAAGGATTAAGTATGTATCTAGGCATGTGCCTAGGAGGAGTCAGGTGAATGCCCTTACGGGAGTTGTTCAGGAGGAAGTGACTGTAGTGAAGGATTACCTGGATGTTTTTCCAGAGGAGTTACCATGCATGCCACCGGATAGAGACATTGAGTTTTTGATAGAACTATTGCCAGGTACATGACCAATATCCAAGAGACCCTATCGGATGCCCGCAAATGATCTGAAAGAAATTAAGAAACAGATCAAGGAGTTATTGGAGAAAGGATACATCTGAAGAAGTTCATCACCTTGAGGAGCCCCAGTACTTTTGGTTGAGAAGAAGGATAAATCCCTGAGGATGGTTGTTGATTATCGAGCATTAAATGAAGTGACGATTAAGAACAAGTACCCACTGCCGATGATCAACGATCTGTTTGATCAGTTGCAAGGAGCTAAAGTGTTTTGGAAGATCGATTTGCGATCAGGGTATCATCAGTTGAATATACAAGAGAAGGACATACCGAAGACAACGTTCACAACACTATATGGATTATACGAGTACACGGTCATGTCATTTGGACTGACTAACGCCCCTGCCTATTTCATGAGCATGATGAACAAGGTGTTCATGGAGTATTTGGACAAGTTTGTTGTGGTGTTTATTGATGATATTATGGTATACTCGAAGAACGAGGAGGAGCACAAGGAGCATTTACGCTTAGTTCTCGAGAAACTCAGGGAACACCAGTTGTATGCTAAGTTCAGCAAATGCGAATTTTGGTTGAAGGAAGCCGGGTTCCTTGGACATGTTATATCGGGAGAAGGTATAGCAGTAGACCCCAAGCAAAATTCAGTCAGTCACTGAATGGTTGGCACCCACTTCAGTTAGCGAGATCCGCAACTTTCTTGGACTCACAGGATACTACAGGAGATTCATCGAGAATTTTTCCAAGATTGCAAGCCAATGACTGAACTGTTGAAGAAGGATACTAAGTTTAAATGGACAGAAGATTGCGAGGCAAGTTTCCAGGAATTGAAGAAATGCTTGACTACAGCGCCAGTGCTAACACTGCCAGATATACATAAGGAGTTCCAAGTGTACTGCGATGCCTCATGCTTAGGACTTGGATGTGTGCTTATGCAGGACGGGAGAGTTGTTTCGTATGCCTCACGACAACTGAAACCTCATGAGTTAAACTATGCCACGCATGATTTGGAGCTAGTAGCCGTAGTACATGCATTGAAGACCTGGAGACATTCCCTTATTGGAAACCATTGTGATGTGTACACAGACCAGAAGAGTTTGAAGTACATTTTCACCCAGAAGGAGCTGAACCTTCGACAGAGGAGATGGTTGGAACTTATAAAGGATTATGACATGAAGCTACACTATCATCCAGGAAAGGCCAACATCGTAGCAGACGCTTTGAGCCGGAAGAGTTATGCTAATATCCTTGAAAGCAAGGGACTGCCGAAGGAATTAGCAGAGGACATCATGGAACTTCGATTGGAGATTGTTCCTAGAGGATTTATTGCAACAATGGAGGTCCAGTCGACATTGCTGGACAAAATTCGAGAAGCTCGGAAGGATGACAAAGAGATTTCCGAGATAAAGGAGAATATGGGCAAAGGAAAGGCCAAAGGTTTTCATGAGGATGAGCACGATACCCTATGGTTTGAGGACCGAGTTTATGTGCCCAATAACCAGGAGATCAGGAAGTTAATACTTCACGAGGCCCATGACTCACCCTACTCGATACACCCCGGAAACACCAAAATGTATCTGGATTTGAAGGAACGTTTCTGGTGGACCGGTATGAAGAAGGATATTGCTGAGTATGTCACCGTATGTGATGTATGTCAGCGTGTGAAGGTAGAACATCAGAAGCCAGCAGGACTGTTACAGCCTATGCCAATACCCGAATGGAAGTGGGATAAACTGGCATGGACTTTATCACCGGATTGCCCAGGACCAAAGCAGGATATGATTCCATATGGGTAGTAGTTGATCGCTTGACCAAAGTAGCTCACTTCATCCGAGTGAAAACCACCTATACAAGTGCAAAGTTGGCCAAGATATATATGTCCAGGATAGTATGTCTGCATGGAGTTTCGAGGACCATCGTATCAGATCGAGGAACACAGTTTACCTCAAAGTTTTGGCACTAGTTGCAGCAGACTTTGGGAACGAGATTGGAGTTTAGTACAACATTTCACCCGCAGAAGGATGGACAAACAGAGAGAGTCAACCAAATTTTGGAGGACATGTTGAGAGCCTGTGCGCTAGATTATGGATCTAGTTGGGATGACAACTTGCCATACGCAGAGTTTTCATACGACAATAGCTATCAAGCCAGTTTGAAGATGGCCCCATTTGAAGCCCTGTATGGACGAAGGTGCAGAACACCGTTGATGTGGGACGAGGTAGGAGACCGACAGTTGTTTGGACCAGACTTGATCAAGGAGTCTGAGGAGAAGATTAAATTGATTCGTGACAGATTGAAGATTGCTCAGTCCAGGCAGAAGAGTTATGCAGACTCAAAACGCAAGGAGGTAACCTATGAAATTGAGACCGAGCATATCTGCGAGTATCACCCATGCGAGGAGTGAAACGTTTTGGAGTTAAGGGAAAGTTAGCCCCCAGATTTGTAGGACCGTATTGTATTTTGGAACGGATGGGAGAAGTTGCCTACAAGTTGGAGTTACCCGAGGGATTGTCAGGAGTTCATGACGTGTTTCACGTTTCACAGCTGAAGAAGTGTCATGCTGAGATGGCAGATGTACCGCTAAGAGATACAGTACCCCTGGAGGCGATTCAGTTGGACAGTGATTTGACTTATGAGGAGAAACCATTTAAGATTCTTGAGTTTGCCAGCAGAGTCACCCGTAGTAAGGTTATCAAGTTTTGTAAAGTTCAGTGGAGCCACCATACCGAGGATGAAGCCACCTGGGAACGGGAGGATGATCTTCGCAAAGACCACCCACACCTATTTTGTAGCCAACCCGTCTCAAGGGCGAGATTCATCTTAAGGGGGGTAGGTTTGTAACATTCCAAATTTTCAATTTGGAATGTTATACATAGTCATCCATGAATATCATATTTTATTCGCATTTCATCTCGCGATCCTCGAAATCCTAAGCAACTCAAGGACCCTCGGAGAGAGTTGGGGATTTCCCGGTTTTCAAATTTGATCTCTATCAAAACTTGAAAACGAGGATTTTTGGTTTTAATTATTTTCCCTCCAAAAAAATTTCACACTAAAATATATGAGAGGAGATAATATGACTTCTCCAAGATAATTGAAGTATTGGAGGAAAAATATTAAAACCAAATAATTGTTTTATTTGGATTTTATTGCAATTTTGTTTGCATTAGAAAAATTGCACCTTTTCCAAAACTGCATTTTAGGGCCAAGAAAATGTTCATCTCGTTCTAAATATTTTATTTAAACGGTAAAAATTTATTTTGGCATTTTTAGATTATTTATTCATTTTTTAGGATTTATTTCGGTCGGCAAAATTATTTTTTTAAAAAAAGAGGTTCCCGCGCCAACTGGGCCTAAAGGCCCAGCCGCGCCAGGCCG
>NW_021230845.1:0-825 GCF_002162155.2 Triticum dicoccoides | reverse complement strand
TCAATGTTAATCCTCCAACTTGCATTAACACGTTATTTGGAACGTGGCTAAACGGAGTGGATTCAGACATAGCGAGTCATATTCAGATAGGAATATGTGCATTACTTTGGGCTATATGAAACAACAGGAATGACATTATCTTTAACCAGAAAAACTTTATCAACTTTATGCAGGTTATCTACAGAGCTACTAGTTGGATCCGTGCGTGGTCATTACTCACTCATGCGGACTACATAGAGCTTTTGGTTACGGGGTGCAACCGATAGGAGACGGTCGCATGTGTTATTTTCAACCGATTTGGATCATGAGCTACCAGTAGGCTAGGTGTATAGGCATCGTAGCCTGTTGCTAATTTCGCCGGCTGTGGCACATTATTACTTTCTTTTGCTTTGCTTCGGTTGTGTGCCAGATTTGAACTTCAGACATGATTTGCACTTATTTTAATAAGATGGATGCATGCATTCTTTTGATGCGGAGGCCGGGGTTATCCTCCTTTTAAGGAAAAAAATCTTTTGGGAATCACCAAAGGAAATAACAAAAACCATCATCTTTTAGATTCCTATTGCACAAACTATCTATTTTTTTTTGTTGATGGCATAGACAATACGAACTACTGGTCCTTCAGTTTGCAGCCAGGACTGTCTAGCGTTTAGCTCAATTGACATGATTCTGATTGATGGGATTCACCATAGACAAAACTAAGTTAAAAAACATTTAATTGCATTTGTACTTTTGATAAAATACAAAAATTTACTTGAATACGTGTCAAAAGCTATATTTGATCATGCCTATAAGTAGACATTGGTATTTCATAAAAATAGTTTC
>NW_021230844.1:0-1610 GCF_002162155.2 Triticum dicoccoides | reverse complement strand
CAAGCTGCTGCCGCACACACACATGAAGTGAGGAGCTCACGTACTAGCACTAGTAGAAGAAACTGGCTTGTTGTTTTTCTATTGCTCGGAGGAGTGATTTACAACGGAGGTGCATATGCCCTTTTATAGGGATGCATGCAAACATGAGGCTGTAGTACATGAGCTGTAGTACTAATTCAGCTCAGCCTTTTTGACTAGATAAAGTCTAATACTAGTTCTCCACATTAGGCTTTTTACTGGAGAAAGACTGCTACTACTCATCGTCCACTACTCAGCTCCTTTCTAACCAGAGAAAGCCTCACGTTACTTAGCTACCTCAGGCTTTTGGACTGGAGAAAGCCTAGCTTAAGCAACGGCAGCTGTGTTCAATCCTGTAGACTGGGTTTGACCCAACAATCTCCCCCTCAAACCTGTCGAAGAGGCTTGACGTCGACGATCCTGACCTTGTCGCACAGTTCCTGGAACCGAACGCGACCAAGAGCTTTTGTCAGGATGTCCGCCTTCTGCTCACCTGTCCTAATGAACTCCACTATCACCGTGCCCTTCTCGACGCAATCACGTATGAAGTGATAGCGGAGATCGATGAGCTTGCTGCGATCGTGAAGCACTGGATTCTTGCAGAGGGAAATCGCCGACTTGTTGTCGACGAAGATGAGCGCAGGGGCGGTGTCCTGATTCAGCATCTCGCCGAGAAGGCGAGCAAACCAAATACCTTGACATGCCGCTGTAGCTGCCGCGATGTACTCCGCCTCGCACGAAGAAGCGGCGACAACCTTCTGCCTCACCGATTGCCAGCTGACGGGACTGTTCCCAAGAAGGAACAATATGCCCGAGGTGCTCTTTCGGGAGTCCACGTCACCAGCGTGGTCGGAGTCACTGTATCCGACCAAGCTCTCGCCGTCGCCACGGCGATACACGCATCCATGCGTGAGCGTACCCGCGATGTACCGGAGCAGGTGCTTGACGGCAGCGAGGTGATCGCTTGCCGGGACTTCCATGAACCTACTCAGGTACCCGACAATGAACGTAATGTCCGGTCGGGTGTGCACGAGATACCTGAGGCTCCCGATGATGTTGCGGTAGAGCGTAGCGTCCACCGCCTTCTCGGAGCTATCCTTGCTGAGCTTCAGTCGTGCCTCCATTGGAGCATGCACGGCATGGCAGTCCTTCATGCCTGCCCGCTCGAGCATCTTGGCGGCGTAGGCTGTCTGCGTGATCGTGATGCGACCACCCTCCTGGTTCACCTCCAGCCCGAGGTAGTACCGGAGCAGCCCAAGGTCGCTCATGCTGAAGAGACGATGCATCTCTCCCTTGAAGCGTCGAACCTCTTCGGGCTCTGCCCCGGCGATGACCAGGTCATCGACGTAGATGCCGACGATAAGCAGCGTGTTCGCGGTGCCACGCGAGTACACGTCGTGCTCAGAAGCGTTGCGTGAGAACCCAAGGGATGCAAGGCTTGCATCGAGCTTGGTGTTCCACGCCCTTGGGGCTTGCCGGAGACCGTACAGGGCCTTGTGTAGCCTGTACACGCCCTGCTCGTGGCTCTTGGCAACGAACCCTGGAGGCTGGGAGACGTACACCTCCTCGTTAAGGTCGCCGTTGAGAAACGC
>NW_021230843.1:0-1233 GCF_002162155.2 Triticum dicoccoides | reverse complement strand
GATCTCGTTATCAATGACATCCAATGTCCATAGTCAGGAAACCATGACTATCTGTTGATCAACGAGCTAGTCAACTAGAGGCTTACTAGGGACATGTTGGTGTCTATGTATTCACACATGTATTACGATTTCCGGATAACACAATTATAGCATGAATAAAAGACAATTATCATGAATAAGGAAATATAATAATAATCCTTTTATTATTGCCTCTAGGGCATATTTTCAACAATGACCACCCAACAAGTATCTGTCACAAGGGTTCGGCAACTTTGGTCCTCGACCCAATCATTGATGGATTCCATCTCACATGAGTCCTTTTAGACAGCCGCAGTAGCCTTAATTTGCTCTATCAAGACACTATTCACAAAATGGGCATTGATCCCTCAAGGATCCAGCCCACCACAACTACCTTTAACAGTGTAATACCTAGCGAAGAAGCTCACTGTATGGGCTCAATCACACTGGAAGTCATCTTCGGTTCGCCGGACAACTTTCGAAGTGAAGCCTTGATCTTCGATATTGTTCCGTTCTGCAGTGGATACCATGCACTGCTTGGGCGGACCGCGTTCGCTCGTTTCAATGCGGTCCCACACTACGCCTATCTAAAGCTTAAGATGCTCGGTCCACGCGACATCATAATGACCACTAGAAAAACGGAACAACCCCTCTATTCCGAGGAGTATACCACGGCCATCACAGCCGAAGTACAAAGCAGACTCGTTAAACCGCATACCTTATCGGCCATTAAGCCACCGGCCTCTACTACACACGACCGATCAATTTTCGAGCTAGATTGGCAGTTCCGCCTCCGTCGTTCGCCGCATATGCCCACGAAGTTCACATCGCAGATGCATAATTATGCACTTAAAATACCTTGGTCGTCGGGAGAGGCACAATGTGGACATACCTACAACACGGTTTGTCCTCCTACAGCTTTTCTCCCTTCTTTTTAAACTATTTCTTATCTTTTGTCATAGATGAATCAAAACCTGTTCGTCCTATGGACCTGCAAGGACTCTTTCGGAGCCCAGTTTAGTCCAGGCAACCAAAGGTTGCTCCTTTTAAGGAATCCTCTTCGCTAAGGCAAAGCCAGCGCAGACGTGCAACAGGAGGTCCAAAATATTTTTTGTAGATCAAACACTCTATTTAAAACCTGGATATAGCCTTCTTCCTCAGCCTTCAACCCCTGGCATGTAAAATGACCTGGGTAGAGGTGTTATAATCTGTAAG
>NW_021230842.1:0-592 GCF_002162155.2 Triticum dicoccoides | reverse complement strand
GGTCAATCAAAAAATGTAACATATGCAATGTGTGTGAAATAGAGTCTTGGATATATCATATATAGAGAGGGGGCGATCCACGAGAAGAGAGTGGAGGTATCATCGGCTTGAGGTGTCCATAGAATAGAAGAGAGGGATGATGTGTGTGTGTGTGTGCGCGCGATCGATAAGAGTGCCATCGAATTTGTGTGTGCCCACGTCAAATATATAGAGCGGCTGGTCTACTGGAAGGTGAGAGGGGACATGTGCAGTTTGTCTCTGTGGCAAGGATACCTCCCTACAGCGCTCGACTATCAGTGTGTGGTGGGGCGAGAGGGAGGCCTAATTAACTATAGAGGTACAATGGCTAGTATATGTGTGGAGGAGGATAGAGGCCTACCTCATGTATTAAGGAGATCGATCTACCTCATGTATTAAGGGAGATCGATCGGCATCCATGCATATGTGTAGGAGAGGAATAAGGTTGGGAGAGAGACAGAGTTAGAGTGTTGGAGGCGGTGGTAGTGGAGTTGCTTCTAACAAATGGTGGGATAGGCTTGCTAGACAAATGGAGGGCACGCCCGCAATATCAATAAGAGAGGAGATGGCTGCT
>NW_021230841.1:0-632 GCF_002162155.2 Triticum dicoccoides | reverse complement strand
GCGCAGACAAATGATCATCGTGCTACACCCATCCAGGATACGGCACAATGGAGACACAGGCGCAGACGTGCAGCAGGGACCCGCTCCAAGGATTCTTTTTAGATTAAGACCATGCATAAACCTTTTTTACCGTCTCTTGTTGATACACTGTGACGCCCCGAGTCCGATGCGCCAGGTGTCTTGCAGTTATTCGCTGTCATTGCCATGTCATCCGCTTGCGTGTTGCATCGTGTCATGTCATCATGTGCATTGCATCATCATGTTTTAAAACTTGCATTCGTCCGGGTTCTCCGAGTTCTCTCTGTTGTCCGTTCTGAGCCCAACCACACTTGCACGCGCCCGCAGCATGTCCGAAATAGTATTTTATAAGTGGCCGGAAAATGTTCTCGGAATGGGATGAAAGTTGGCATGTGGTGTTGTTTTGTTGTAGGTAGGCCGCCTGCCAAGTTTCATCGCATTCAGAGTTCGTTTGTTAGCCCAACGGATAACTATAGCGACATTATAGTCGGTCTAACGTCGGACGTCTTCGGTCTCCGGAAACAGATGCCGGGCCCTCTCTCTCTCTTCTCCCCCTCACAGTCTCGCCACAGCCCACCTAGTCCATCCTCCTTCCCCTCTTCGCTTCCGGAGTT
>NW_021230840.1:0-1311 GCF_002162155.2 Triticum dicoccoides | reverse complement strand
CTTGAAGGATTGTAAAAAAAACCAGTCAGGAATCTAGTAAGAAAAGATGTGCTGCCATGCCCCCTAGTGGAGTCAAGCCTCAGCCTCCTAAGAGAGTTCTCGCGGAATCCCAACTAATATGCGAGTTACAAGGTCGAAGAAAGTACAATCACAAAATGCTTCTTAAATATACTTGATATAAACCATAATGAAGCTTGACAGATCAACTCTTAGTGCATACATCATTAGCTTCTCTTGTCGCCGCTTTACACTGTTTCGCCTTAATTGCTGCTGCCATCGGTTACTAGTATATTGTCTTGGCCTTCTTGTGAGATTAATACCATCCTTGATTTTACCTTCTCTATAGGTCCACAATCCTATGAGGATCCAAGGGAAAGGGGGCCCAATTTCGGAAAAGGCCTGGAAATGATCACTCGACGTCGGCAGGGCAAACTGCCGCTTCTCATTCTAGAAGGAAGCTTACAGCCAGAGACACCTCTTCTGGCTGCAAACTTTGCAACCAAATGCAATGTCACAGTCAGACACCATATGCCTGTGTTTAAGCACCGGAAGGATTACAAGGACCCAAATGGAAATGTCAGAGATGGGATCTTCAGGAACTTTGTAGGAGAAGTTGGTGTAGTTACATAATGCTGGACTTTCTCCCTCAAATTGCTAGGAACCCGTCAATCTTCTGCTATTTGTCTATGTGCCATCATGACTTACCCATGTTTTTTTTATCTTACTAGAACAAGTTTCAGATGGACCTAGAGGCGGTGCCAGTTAGGAAGGCTTGCACAAAAATGCTGAAACGCGCAACTCGCCAACAACGATACATGCTCAAGAAAGAGTATTTTGATCCTCACGCATCCAATTTGGTGAGGAGAACTTCTCTGGTCCCCTTGATGACTGATGACTAGTGGAATGAGCTGGTGGAAAGCTGGAAGGATCCCAAATAGATGG
The DNA here is from genome assembly GCF_002162155.2 of Triticum dicoccoides. NCBI lineage: Eukaryota > Viridiplantae > Streptophyta > Magnoliopsida > Poales > Poaceae > Triticum > Triticum dicoccoides. The sequence continues at coordinate 369 of NW_021230840.1, read as the reverse complement.
TATGTCTCTTCCTGCAGACCGATCTCGCCTTCTACATGCTAATCTAGAGACTGTGCCTTACATGTATTTGGTCTCTTGATATAGGGGTCATCTCAAATTAACAAAGCTAATCGAGCTCAAGTTAAGTTCCACCAAACTACTCGATCGCGCAGCTACCCTGTACACTGTGGAAATGTGGTAAGTCAAACATGTGGCTGTGGATGTGCAAGATGTATGTGTGCCCTGTTAAAAGGTGTTTTTGGATTGCTTCCATGTAGTGTATGTATATGATGCTCCCTTACCTTCATATCTGTTGTTTTCAGGGAGACAACTACAAGGATAAAGAACTAACTGTAGTGGATTTGTTCAAGGAGTGCCACTACAGCAAGA
>NW_021230839.1:0-1841 GCF_002162155.2 Triticum dicoccoides | reverse complement strand
TTTTGGGGTGTTACAATTCGGTCATGCAAGTGAAAGGCAATAATGATGATTATATGATGAACTTACTAAGATGAGAAAAGCTAGTATGAACTCGACCTCTTTTGTTTTTGTAAATATGATTAGTTCATCGTTCCTGATTCAGCCTATTATGAATAAACATGTTTGCAATGACAACTAGAGATCATATTTTCTTGTTCCATGCTTGATTAGCTAGGAGCTTATAATGGTTTACCTTACGTGCCAACATGCTATTAAAATGGTTGTGACGTGGTATGATAGGGTGGTATCCTCTTTTGAACGATTCGAGTGGCTTGACTTGGCACATGTTCACGCATGTAGTTGAAACAAAATCAGCATAGCCTCTACGATATTTATGTTGATGGTGCATTATATCTTCCTACTCATGCTTGCATTCGGTGTTGATTAATTTTAATGCATGTTTATGACTGTTGTCGCTCTCTAGCTGGTCGCTTCCTAGTCTTTTGCTAGCCTTCACCTGTAGTAAGCAGGAATACTGCTTGTGCATCCAACTCCATAAACCGCAAAGTTGCTCCATATGAGTCCACCATACCTACCTATATACGGTATCTACCTGCCGTTCCAAGTAAATTTGTATGTGCCAAAATCTAAACCTTCAAATAAATATCATGTTTTGTATGCTCGAATTGCTCATGTATCAACTAGAGTTGTCTATATCTTCCATGTTAGGCGGGTTATTCTCAAGAGGAGTGGACTCCGCTCCTCACTCACGAGAAATGGCTGGTCACCGGGATGCCCAGTCCCATGCTTTATGCAAATCAAATCAAAATAATTGCAAACAAAACTCCCCCTGGGACCCATGTTAGTTGGAGGCACTCGTTGTTTAGAGCAAGCCATGGACTGATGCTTGTTGGTGGAGGGGGAGTATAAACTTTAGCATTCTGTTTGGGAACCGCCTATAATGTGTGTAGCATGGAAGATATCGCCATCTCTTGATTGTTATGTTGACAATGAAAGTATACCGCTCAAAGTATTATTCACCTCTATTTCAAAACTGAGCTCTGGCACCTCTACAAATCCCTGCTTCCCTCTGCGGAGGGCCTATCTATTTACTTTTATGTTGAATCATCATCCTCTTATTAAAAAGCACTAGTTGGAGAGCACCACTGTCATTTGCATTCATTATTGTTAGTTTACATTGAGTATGACTTGACTGGATCTCTTTTACCATGAATTACAATGTCTAGTCAGTCCTTGATCTTTAAAGGTGCTCTGCATTTATGTTTTGCAGTCTCAGAAAGGGCTAGCGAGATACCATCTTGTTATATCATATTATGATTCTTCTGCAAAAGTGTTGTCATCCGAGATTTATTATTATCGCTCGCTAGTTGATTATGCCATTGATATGAGTAAACATATACCTAAGCGTTATTGTGAATATGGTTAGTTCATAATCTTTGCTGAAAACTTGAATGCTGGCTTTACATATTTACAACAACAAGAACAAACAGAGTTTGCAAAATTTTTTCTTTATCACTTTCAGTTTGTCAACTGAATTGCTTGAGGACAAGCAAAGGTTTAAGCTTTGCGGAGTTGATACGTCTACGTCATATCTTCTTTTCCAAACACTTTTGCCCTTGTTTTGGACTCTAACTTGCATGATTTGAATGAAACTAACCCGGACTGAAGCTGTTTTCAGCAGAATTGCCATGATGTTATTTATGTGCAAAAACAAAAGTTCTCGGAATGACCTGAAACTTCACGGAACGTCTATTTGGAAATAATAAAAAATCCTTGCAAAAGATGAAGACCAGGGGGCCCACACCCTAGCCACAAGGGTCGGGGGCGCGCCTGCCCCCCCC
>NW_021230838.1:0-815 GCF_002162155.2 Triticum dicoccoides | reverse complement strand
CCAATCTACATCTTATCTAGTTTGTTTTGGAAAGAGGGAGAGAGAAAAAAAAAGATAGAGAAAAAAACGAGAGAAAAAAAAGTAAAAAAAAAGTCAGAAAAAAAAACAAAGGAAAAGAAAAAAAAAGAGGAGAAAAAAAAACAAAATTCGGATCTATCTAGACTCAATCTCGTAGTTGAATTCGGATTGGAATCTGTTTTGTGCACTGTTCAGTAAAACAGGCATAACTTCTTCATACGATGTCAGTTTTGGCTCCGTGAGTACTCAAATTGAAGATAGCGACGAGCCGCATCTAAATAGTTGCAGAAGCTAGTTCAATATTTGACACCTCAAAATCGGCTTCTAAATAGGTCTTTTTCCCCTCCGAAGTTCGTGAACACAACTTGTTCCAATTTTTCAGGCCAGTTTTAGAATTCTTTGACTCCTCATATCAACTCGGAATTGAGTGATTCTTTTTGCATTGGAAAGCTTGAGTTAGTAGCATTCTTTGAAAGAATTTATCAGAAAATTGTCTCAAACTTTTCAAGAGGAAAGTTGGAGAGAGAGTTGTTGTATATCCTGCTTGGCAGTTGTTTTTCATCATTATCTTCACTGCCGTTGTGATCTTCACTTATATCTTGCTGTCAAGAGCTACTTAGTATCCTTCATTGATGCTAGTTGTGCTACGCTGTGACCTCATTAGTGTTCTAGGCTCGCGTCTCTAGTCCGGTCTAGCCTAGGACCAGCACAGTACCGTCGTTGAGCGTTTATTCAACATTGCATCTTTGAATTGATTATTGCTAATCTTTTGCTACCATATATAGCCAACCCAGCTC
>NW_021230837.1:0-408 GCF_002162155.2 Triticum dicoccoides | reverse complement strand
AATGAAAAGAACGGAGAAGAAAACAACATGTTCTACCTCAAATGAATTTGAGAGAGCATCCTTTAAAAGAAGGATTTAACGGAGTTGTTGGGAAATCAACAACGAAAAGAACAGGCTTTTTGAGGGCTTGTGGAAAACATCTCAAGAACTTGAGGTGAAAACCTGCCATAAATTGAAACAAGATTGGATTGATATGAACAAGGAGACAAACTTATTTTACCGGGAGGATAAATGAAGAACTTGGGTCATTTATAAGCACCATAAATAGCAACAATCCTTAGGGAAAGCTTTAGGTGAAATATAACCCAAGATAACTCCAACAAAGCGATTGATGGATTGAGAAGAGCTCATGCTCGAAGAAATTGGTGGGTTTAACTATCTCATTCTTGACAATTGTTGTATCATGAA
>NW_021230836.1:0-388 GCF_002162155.2 Triticum dicoccoides | reverse complement strand
TTGTACCGATCTCACCTCTTCCATCACGGCGAACATGGATATCCTTGGTCTGATGAAGAATAGGCGCTATATTTCTGCTCTAAACCAGCAAATCAATTCAGTATGAAATTGTCCAGGGCAAAACATAACTGTATCAGATTGTCCAGTGCAGAACATGACAGATGCTAAGCGGAAGACACATGTTTAAACTGAAAATACAAGGTGTGGTATATGTTTACTAGCTGCTTGATATTTGTGCAGACAGAGATGTCTACCTGTTGCTATTTGGCAAACAAACAAAGTGACCACAATTTTTTGTTGAACTGCACAAGAGAATAGTATAGTCACTGCATGCAGTGCCATTTGAAAATAGACACAGAAAGATTGGATAGTCACTTCATGGACTGCA